>NW_004955489.1:8946082-9091119 GCF_000276665.1 Chinchilla lanigera
CAAAAAAGAAGGGGCTGGGGATTTAGCTCAGCGACAAAAAGCGCCTGCCTGGCAAGCGTAAGGTCGTGAGTTCGGTTCCCGGTACCGGAGAAAAAAAAAAAAAAAAAAAAAAAAAAAAAAAAGACAAAAAAGAAAGAAAGAAAGAAAAATGAGAAATGGTTGCATTAGGATAAAGCAGTGCAAGAGGGTAAGAGGGTGCAAATTGTATGTGGCTAGGAAGAGAGAAAGTGGCACTTAAACTGAGCCCTGAAAGGTAGGAAACAAGCAGCTATGTAAAGAACCAGGGAAAAGCTCTCTGGAGAGAGGGAGTAAATCTTGATGCCATGGAACTAGAAGGTGGTGGGCACCAGGAGAGCTGGGGAGAGCAGCACAATGTAAGGCTGAAGGGGTTGGCAGGGACCAGACTGTGGACTGCATTCTAAAATCAGTGAGAGGCAATTGAATGAATGGCTTAGTCCTGGAGCACAACAGTGTTCTGATTTATCACATTAGTGCAGTCTTCCATTCTTGCTCAGATTTCTCATTACACTTGTATTCATTTGCATGTGCCTGTGTATTTGGTTCTTCACAGGTTGATCCCGAGTATAGGCTCCTGTATCCACCACAAGAGTCAGTATACAAAACAATTCCATCATGCCAAGAACCCCCTGTTGCCGGCATGGCTGCCACAGCCATCTCCCTAGTTCTCTAGCCCTTCCCATTGGTAACCACTAATCTGTCCTCCATTTCTACAGTTTTGATATTTCAAGAACATTATGTAAGTGGAAAGTTCATTTGCCCCTCAGTATCCATGCATGATGGGTTCCAGGAGCCTCCTTTGGATACCAAAATCCACCAATGCTCAAATCTCATATAAAATGGCATGGTATTTGTAAATAACCTACACACATCTTCTCCTACACTTTGCCTCTAGGTTATTTACAATACCTAATATGTAAATAGTTGTTATATTTTATTGCATGTGGAATAATGGCGAGTAAGTGTATACATGTTCAGTACACACAGTTTTTTTCAAATAGTTTTGATTGGTGTTTGGTCCCATCTGCCGGTGCACAGCCTGCAGATACAGAGGACCAGTTGTACTCATTTTGAAACTGTTTTCTCACTCAGCCTGATTCCCCTGAAAGTCATCCAAATTGTTATGTGTCCTCATTTCATTCTTTTTTCTATGTAATATTCCAGATCACATTTATCTTTCTAAAAGACTACCTACTAAGGTGTGAGGAATGGTTCAGAGATTAAGAACCAAAACAGGGAGGCTAGTTAGGAAGCTTTCCCCATACTCCCTATCAAAGCTGAAGATGGCTCCAATCAGGGTGGTGCCAGTGGAGGGAAGTGGAAGGATTTGGTAAAACAGGTCTGATGAAGGAATTGGGCTTGACTTAAAGACATCATAGGGTAGACAACTATTTTTGAGTCCTTTCACAAAAATCCAGTGGAACCAGAAGGGCGAGTAGAGACAAGGGAAGGTTCCTTTCTCTGAGTCTGAAAAAAATGAGAGTATGTTTGTGAACAATTTAGGAACAATTAGTACGGAGGGGCTGGCAGAGCATGAGAGAAGGTTTTATTAAAGGAGTCAAGTCCACAAATAGAATGAGAGCTGGTTCAAGGAGAGGATTGGAGCCCTGCTATGCTGGTGCACATCTGTAATCCCAGCACTCATGAGGATGAGGCAGGAGGATCACGGTGAGTTTGAGGCCAGCCTGGGCTACATAGTGAGTTCAGGGCCAGTCTGAACTGCATAGTGAAACCCTGTCTCCTAAAATAAAAAGAATTGGCCCTCTGTTATGGTTGATACTTGGGGAGTCTAGAGGTTTGGCTAAGTGACTCAGCAGGGAGCCAGTGTGCTTACTTTGTATTCATCCTGAGCCTGTGCAAGCGGAGGGCATGGAGATTATGCTAAACCTACAGGCCCCTTAGGTGGGGGTAGCCTGCTTACGATATAAGGGAGGAAAAGAGGCTTGTTGCTCCCCTCTTTGCTCTTGTTGCTTTGCTATCTTTCACTGCCATGGACTGTTGCCCTCTGCCATGTGCCACTCTATCTCGGAGCCTGCCAAGTATGGACTGAAAGCTCCACAAACCGTGAGCTAAATAAACCTTTCCTTCCTTCATTATGGGTGTTGGGTGTTTTGTCTCAGCAACGAGAGAAAAGTAACCAAAACACCCTCACTCTGTACAAAGGCCTTCTCCACTGTAAGGAAGGCTGTGGACATCAAGGCTGATGGGAGCTGGAAGGCAGGGCAGCAGTATATTTAGATGAAGCAAATACAGCAGAGTCTGATGACTTGTTTTCCACTTGCTCACTAACTAGATGGTAGCCACTCTTACCAGAGAACTGGCAGAAGAAGCCCCTGCAAAGTCCTCTTCTCTCCCCCCAGCACCCAGGTCTTAGGCCTTCTCCTTTCTGCTGGGAGACCTCAGAAACAGTAATGTTAGGCCTTTCTGTATGGCAAGAGAAGCCATCCCACACATTGCCTAGGAAAAGGGAAAGCTGGTCTTCCCTACCCCATCATGGGAAGGCATTGAACAATCAGACAGTGCTCCTAAAAATGAACCCTGAGCCCAGCCCCCCAAAAAATGGCCAAGAAACACCCCATACGGAAGGCTCTAGATGGAGAACCCTCCCCCAGGGACACTTTCGGACATCCATCAGCCCTCAGTCAGTGTCCCTTGTGGTTTATTCTTCCAAAGTCCCCTTCCTTTCTCCCCCTCCTTTTTCATCCTTTCTTCTTTCCTCCTCTCACCCCACCTGTCTTCTCCACCCCTTTCTTCCTTCTTCTTTCCTTCTTCTTCCCTTCTCAAGATGATGGAGAAGTTTCCATTAGGAGTAAGGCAAGCTGCCCCACCTCCCACATGGCCCTAGTTTGGTCTGCACTCAAGGCCAGCCCTGTCTGCCTCTTAACACTTCATCTCCTTGGATTGGAACTCAACTTCTGGAGGTCACAGAAACACATCATTTCTACTTAAAGCGTGTAGGAGACTGTGGTGTGTGTTGCTGAATAAGCAAAATAGATAAAAGAAAAGGGGTTGCTCAGATTGAAGTTGTATGCTACATTTTCATAATGTCTTCAGCATTAAGAAACAAAAAGAAGCTAGGTATGGTGGTTCACGCCTGTATTCCCAGCACTCGGGAGACTGAGGCAAGAGGATCTCTGCAAGTTCAAAGCCAACCTGGGCTACAAAGTGAGTTCAAGGCCAGCCTGAACTGCATAGCAAGACCCTGTCTTTAAAAAGACAAAAAAAAAAAAAAAATGAAATAGACTGAAATTAAGTAATGTGATCTCAGATCTGATCATTTTAGTTTCTGTTTATTTGAGTAAGGAAATAGACATGAGGAAAAGAGTTTTCAGCTTCAACAGAATTTAAAACATCCTTGAGAGGAAATACAGAACCCTTGTCAGCACACAACTTCATCAAGTCCTTTGTCTTCTCTTCAAGCAGTACCATTAGCACTAGTAACTGTAAGCTATTGAAAATGTATTATGGGGGATATAGCTGAGTGATACAGCACCTACCTGGCAAGCACAAGGTCCTGAGTGCAATTCCTGGCACACACACACACAAAAAAAACTAAATCAAAAAATGTATTATGCTGTGGTGGAAGAGCGCGTGGAGCTCTGGAGAGTTCTGCACCGAGATTCCTGCAGCCTGTGCTGATGGTTGGGGAGAGGACACTAAGTGGTTGCAGGGTGCCAATGCACTGGGAGGCTGGAGAGAAAAAGCTACAAAAAATGGCTTTTGCCCTAGATGGCTCACTTGAGATGTTAGTAAGAATTGCCTCCTCAGTATTCTACAACTGTGATGAGGAGGAGGCCCAGGAGAGAAAACAAACAGACAAAGAAAAAGCAGCTGCTTTTGCTGCAGCACTAAGAGAAACAGACCCTAAATCTGATTTTGGGGGCCCCTAGAAGAACTCGACATCTGCATTCATCCACTACTACCATTAAAAGCCAGGCCACCTCAAGAGGAACTGCCCTAAGAGGCCCCTTGGGCCATGCCCTGAATGCAAAGGAGACCACTGGAGACCAGTCTGCCTCTGAAGGGGAGGCCCCGGAGCTCAGACCCATCCTACCAGTTAGTCTAACAGGAATGAGGGGGCCTGGGGCATACTCTGCCTTCTCCCTCTGGCCAGGCTGTCATCTCCATGGAGGAGTCCTGGGTAATCATGACTATAGAGGAAAAAGAAAACAGCCTGTTGCTAGACACAGGTGCAAGTCTCTCGGTCCTTCTTTTCAATCCTGGCCTTCCTTCCAGCTGTCACACCTCAGTGAAAGGAGTCACTGTTGAGGAGGTAATACGCTATTTTTCACAACCCTTAGGCTGTAACTACTTGTTAGATCCTTCTTGCATAAACACTTTGAAGATACCACCATGTATTACAGCAGCCATTGATATTTTCCTACTAATCTGTCCCTAACTCTGTAATGTTTGTATTGTTCCTATGCTATTTCATAAATGGATGTATATTTATTACTATGTGTTTCCTACAACAACCACTGAGAGTAGTCAATGAATATTCAATTGGTCACTCATGTATAGCTCTATTTATTTTCTTCAGAAACCTCTTTGAGGATACCAAAGTATAGTACAACCATTGATAATAACCTACCACTTTTGTCTGTAACTCACTATTATTTGTCTGTTTGTTTTCCTGAGAAACTATCTTGTAGATAACAATATCCATTGATAATTTCCTACCATTGATAATTTTCCTGTTGTAAAACAACAGCCATTGATAATTTCCTACCACTTTGTCTGTAATTCGGTAAGCCCCCCTATTACTATGTTATCCTTCTTTTACTCTTTAAAATAATAAAATAAATAAATAAAAATAAAAGCATGGAGCAAAAATGTAAAAAAAAAAGTATTATGTACCAATTTATGTGCATCGTTTTGTTTACTCTCAAGTTAGATACTTTTAGTTCCACTTTACAGATAAGGAAACTAATGATTCCTAAAAGATATTCCTAAGGATAACTACAAAGGTTAAGCAATTTTGAGTTCAGGATTAAAACCAAACAGTGTAGCACTAAGTCCCATAGGCTAAACCACTGTACTATACTTCCAAAACAGCAAATAAAGAGGTTTGTCACTTTTATTATAGTCATACAAAGTGGCTGTTTCTCTGAGGTGGGCGATTTGCTTTTCAAAGTGGTGTTGAATCCTTCCTCTGACTTTCCCCTATCCTTTCTGAGCACTAAGTGTCCCTTGCCACAAGGCTTCAAATAGTTGATCCATTTATGACCGTCACACAGCAGCAGTGACAGAGCCCAACATGGCTGTGCCAGCGAGTGGAACTCCCTGTCTGGCCAGGCTTATCATTCCCTTTCCATTCAGACCTTATAGGCCATCCACCTGGAGTCTAGAAAAATCTTGAAACACGTCCTGTGTATTTCCTTCATGAAACCTTTGTCACAGCTGACACAGTTTCAGTGACTTCCTGACCGTGTTTACATTTCATGGATACCTCAAGTTCAGTAGATAGAAAGCCAGTGGAGCCCAAGACTGCCCAGCCTTACCCCTATCCTGACCTATTTCTCTTCATGACTTTCCTGTCTCTAGTGGCGTGCCACCCCTCGTTGACCAACATAAAAACTGCCACTACCTTTGACTCTTTCTTCACATCCAATAGGCTACCAATTCCTATAAATTCTACGCCTGAAATAATGAAGCCTCACCCCTTCTTCCAAGTTGTCCTTAAGCAGCTCAGGCAGAGTCTATCACTCCCGTAATGATTCATGTGTATTTCCTGAGCAGAGCATAGACTCCTTGAAGACATGCAATATAATGTGTCTTTCCTGTTTATTCTCTAGTTTCTTGGGACACGGTAGGCATTAAATTAAGTATTCTTCTAAAAATTTTTATTATAGTAAAATAGAAAAATTATATAATGAACTTCTATGTATCTGACACTCAACCTCAACATTTATCAACACATGACCAATTTTACAGTATTTATAGTTCCCCTACTTATTCCCTCTAAAGCACATATACACTAAACTATTGTAAATCAAATGCAAGACATCATATCATTCCATTAAATATACTTTGATATATACTGCTAAGAGATAAAGATGGTCTTCTTTTTTGATATAAACACAATATTATCACACCTAAAAGCAGTTAACTGAAATGCCACTATGGAACGGGCAAGAAAGAGTCTAACATGTCCTGAATACCTACTATAAGTCAGATGTGCTAGGTGCTTTACATGTGGTATGAAATTTAGCTCCATCCTTCCAATAATCCTGTGATTAAATAATGTTAGCCCTCACTTGCGGATGTAGAAACTGAGAAAGAGTAAATTAATCATAGTAGGGTACACATATCATTGAAGATACGTGGAAAGTTGCTAGGATTCAGTGGGCACATTCCATTGTAAAGAAATCAATCACTAAACACTTGCTTGAACTCTTAAAATTGATCTCCCTGACACACTGTCTCAGTCAGGTGGAATTTCCTTTCCTACCCACCTCCTTTTACTCAACAGCCCTCAACACATTTTAAAAAGAAAGATAACCCTCTTCAGGGTAACTAATCTGGTTTGGTAAGTGGCCCTGTGGGTTAGAAATCTCCTGGTGACAAAAGGGCCAGCCAAAATAAGGGTGTTGATGTGAAAAAAATGAATCATCTTAATCACTGCATAATAAGACCATTTATAATACAGGTAGTTTCCAAGTGTTTGCTTTTGACCAAATTGCTGAACAATCTAATAGACTCTTCAGCTAATAAATCTTTAAAATTCATTTTTGATGATACATTACAATAGTATAATTGGTATATAACTTAGAAGAAACAAAAAGATTATGTTACAAAGCTGTGAGAGAAACTGCATTTCCTTTTACTTATTTGTATGAACAAAGCCTCTTCATGTTTACATTTTTAAAAAGTAAAGAATGAAAATAATATTGAAACTGAACAGTATCTTATTCTATCAATTAGCGATGTTTATCCACAAATGCATGAATTAATACTTTTCACTACAAATACTTCTTGCATCTCTAAGAAATACATTTCCATTTTTACATTGTATATTTAAGCTATTTTTCAAATTTTCTAAAACATTTATTTTGATATGGTGTACTGAAAATAACTCTATCCAGAGCCTTTTAAAAACATGTAAAGCTTTAAGGTTAGTGGAAATTTTAAAAAATTCACAAACACACACACAATTTGATGCAGAGAACTAAGTAGAGTGATCAAAAACAGATATACATAAAATATATTAGCACATAGTTCTGTGGGAGAAGTTGATAGAGATATGAGCTGAAGGAGAAAAAAGGAACAATGTCAAATTTCCAACCGTTAAAGAAATTAGTTATGTATATTTACATGGCTGATGGGAAGAATGAGATATTGTATTTAGATTTAATTGCATGGAATCAAAATAGTGATATAACGATTTTGTTTTAAAGCATTAGTATTTACTATATATCAAAATAATTTCATTATGCCAAACTGAAATCCATTATAATAACTTTTTGTACAATAATTACTCTATTCCTTTTGTCAGTGTGTGTTGCAATATATAATGATGATGGCGGTTTTGAGGAATCAATGCATGTAGCATATAACATAATCTTGATCATTTTCAATCCCTTTAACTTCTTTCCCTCCCCCGACCCTCCTCCACATCTCCAAAATGTCTACTTCCTTCTTTCTACTAGCTCTCCTTTATTTTACTTATTTATTACTATATTTTAGGGTTCTCATATAAGAGACAGATGTAATATTTAACTTTCTGTGTCTGACCATAAGGCAAGTGTTTATCCAGTATCTTTGGATACCAAAATAAAGACATTATCACAGTCAAACAAAGTTACACTTCTTTCTTTTTATGCTTTTTAGTAAGAATACGCACATTTTATTCATAATATTTTAAAATATATTAGGATTGCCAGGCTATTTTGAAGGAGTGTTCATCTTACCCTTTTCTTCCTCTCATCCACCTATATCTACCTGGCTATAGACCCCAAATAAAATAATTTTAAGGAAATAAAAACTCATTCCAAAAGGAAACCTTTTCTTTTATTCCTTTAATCTTTCCTTTCAATTGCATTGATGATGCCCTCAAATGTTAAAGTAAACCACGTGGACCTGCTTCTAGAAAAAATCCCTGCCACCTACTTAATGCTCTGTATTACTTCCTAGGACCTCTTCTTGCACAGGTGGAAGCCTTGGCTTTTTAAGTGGCAAATTATTTTAAAGAATTCACTTGCAGATGATGAATCCTAGCTTCCAGGCAGACCTCTTAACTTAGGCTGCCACCCTCTCGGCATTTTTCCTCTGACGAATGTGTACTTAAGCTGTGTGTGACATTTTTCCTGATCATTGTGTTTCATATCCTTTTATTCTTCTCTGGAAATGTTAATATAAGGTGAATTTTCATTCTCTGGTTTGATACACAGACAAAAGGCCTCCTCTGCTCTGTGGTATTTAACAGGCTGATGTGCTGACTAATTCTGCAACAGCTTTCTCCACTAGTTCAGTTGCTAAATATAGCAGTGGACATGGTGTCTGATAAAAGGCTGTTAATTAAGCATTATTTTTCATTCATTAATATTTCATTTGTTCACTGTTTAAACGCAAACAGCATTGCTATAGCAAAAGCAATTCAAAACAAAAGACACATACATTCTTACAATATTTTAGTGTGATAGTCAGCCATTTTTTTGTTACTGCATAGCCAAAAGCCACTGATAAATGTCAAACTTTTTTCAAAATGAGGTCACACATTATAGGCTAATATTATTTCTGTTTTGGAATTATGGGACCTGAGGGAGCCTAGACAGATCCATTGAGGAAAAGCCAGCTTAGGCTTTGGAGGTTGGTTCCGATTGGGGTTAAATCATCTTATTACAGATATTCTCTTAATTCAGGTTACCACATGCTGATTTCGATTACACATGTTTATGGTCTGAAGATGCACAACTCCTCTCAGTTTGGGATTAAATCATGCTTCGAGTTGGCTGAATATTAGCAGAAGCTAAATTCTGAAGCATTGGATAATTTCTGTTGTTCATTGATTAATGGTTTTGACAAAATTGAACTTAAAAGGAGGAAAACAGCCTCTTCATTTGTTTTCTAGGCTGGGATGATTTAGGAGTGAGAGCCATTTTGGCCAAAAATAGGACTATATTTGGGAATAGCATTAAGAGGTGCTTCTCTGTGAAGCTGGTTAAGAAGACAGCTATGAAGTAGAAGATAGTAACTGAAATTTCCATCACTTTAAGGAGTATTGCTTCTATTCTGTTCCCTCTCTCCAATATTTCTCAGTTCAGAGAGCACAGTTAATTGCTAAATACAAATGTAAATTATCTTATTCTGTGTTTTTTTAAAAAACAAGTCAAAACTGACGAAGTAAATAACAATAGCTAAACGTGTTTATGTGCCCGGCACTGTGCAAAGTGCTATGGATGCATGATCTCATTTACCCCTAACGAAGGAGTCTATTGTCCCATGTCATAGATGAGGAAACTGAAGGCTCAGAGAGGTTAAACAACTAACCAAAAGCCATACAGTTATTAAAAGCGTTACTTGAACTCAGGCCAAGACACTTTGACTCTACCAGGCTTGAAAAGACAGAATTTTGTGTTCCTGTTATGCTTTAGATCTAAAGTGTCCCGCAAAAGTCTCATGAGTTCAGAGGATGAACTTTTGGAGAAGTAATTAGATCATGACTGATCTCTCTTTCTGCCTTCTGACTCTCATGAAGTGAGCAGCTTTTCACTGCCATGCCTTTCATGCATGATGTCTGCCTGGCCATAGCCCAAAAGAAATAGAGCCAACTAACCATGGACTGAAATCCCTGAAGTCACGAATCAAAATAAACCTTGCCTTCCCCAAGTTGTTTATATCAGGTATTTTGTCACAGTGACAAAAAAGGTGACTAACACAGTTCCTGACCACTGCATATAATTTTCTTTTGAGATGTTGGATGATTTTCCATTGACTCACACAATCATTTGGCAGGGGGAGCTTTTAACCATAGATTGGTGAAATTCTCTTCTCTCTTGAAACACACTTAACCATCATTCTTACCACTTTCTGAAGCCATCCTGGATGTCCTGTTTCTTGAGTGTCTCTGGTGGAGCTGTTGTGGCTGTCTCAATGTCCTGAATCAATTCAAAGTGGATACCTTTCATGGTCATTTTGACTTTGGGGAAGAGCTAGAATTTGCATGGTGCCAGATCCAGTGAATAAGCTGGATGAGGACACAGTGCAATGTTTTTATTTGACAGAAACTGTTCTAAACAGTTTATTTGTAAGGAGTGATCAAAAACTTGATGAATATTAAAATGTAAACACTTATTATGATAAAAGATACATTGCCATCAGTTCCCCTCAAAATATTCCCTTGCACTTCAGACACGCTTATCCTATTGCTCTTGGTAATGTGTCTTTTACTGTAATACATTTGTTAAAAGTTTAAACACTCATCATATCTTCCCATCATGCCTTGTGGTTTTTACTGAAGCTAGTACTTAGTGCTCATCAGAGATGATCTACGCTGTCTTCTCTGACCTCCACTGAGAGGTTTCTGCCTTAACTGCTGAACTATTTCAAAGGTCTGAGAGGTTCCAAAGACCAAGACACACTTGTGGGCCTATGTGCACACACAACCACAACCACACTCACACGCCATCTGCTACCCACAGTGCTCTGAGAACCAGACAAGAGTGCTATCTGCTCTGGTGCCGCACCTGGTCACCGCTCTTCCCCTTTGAAGACGCCTGTTTCTAGCTTGTGCGCCCTAGAAGAAGGGCACTGATGATATTCTTGCCTTTCCATGGCAGTTTCTCTTCTCTCATTGGAGGCTATGAGTCCCAGGATTACTGTCTTCTCTGCAGAAGTGTTACAGAGCTCTCCTGACACCATGTAGGAGTGGAGAGTCATGGACTCCTGGCATTTGCTTCCATTCACCTTGCTTTATCCTAGGAAACCTGTCTCTTGCGCGTGACACTTTCCAGAGCCCTGATATTCAAGGTCCTTCTAGTGACAGCCTGCTTCCAAGATATTGTCTAGTGTCTCTGATGCAAATAAGAATTAGCAATTCATTTAATACTAGAGATCTAACGCTATATGGTCTGCTGTGGAAGATTCAGAAGAAATATAAGACATGGCCAGAGTAATGCAACTTCCTCCAACGGCTTCTAAAACAATAAAATCTAGGCGTATGACCATGGCCTACAAGGCCCTGCATGCCTGGACCCCTCCTGGCCTGTCTTCCCCATCTCATCTCCTACTAGTCTGTCTCACTCTCCCTTGTTCCAGCCACAACTGGGCTGGCCTTTTGTCACACGCGTTACACTTGTTTCACTTCAGAACCGTTCTACTTGTTTTCCTCTGTCTTGTCTTACGTTATATGACTCATTTCTCATCTTCGCTATCTAAATAGCACCAAACCCCTGGTCACAGTCACATTAGCCTTTTACATCTTCACAGGATCTGTTTATTTACTTAGCCTCTCCTTCTCCCACTCAGATGCAGCTGCTCTAGGGACTTTTCTCCTTTTTGTTCACTGTGCCATCCCAAGTGCCTAGGACTGTACCTGGTGTCTCCTAAGTACTCAGTGCTTCCTTCCTCCCTCCGTCCCTCCTTCCTTCCCTCCCTCCCTCTTTCCTTCCTTCCATCCTTCCTTACTTCTTTCCTTCCTGTCTTCCTTCCTTCCTTTCTTCCTTCCTATCTTCCTTCCTTCCTTCCTCCCTCTCTTCGTTCCTCCCTTCCTTCCTGATGCCCAGGAACCAAGTGCCTTGGACATGCTAAGCAAGTGCTCAACCACTGAACTAAACCCCCAGCTCTGTCAAATGCATATTTATTGGACAGGTATTGAGGTAATGATTAAGTACTAATTTACTTGTTACCTGGATAAGCAAGTAAGATGTGGGGATTTGGAAGAAAAGGAGAGAAATGGAAAACCAATTTTAAAGAAGAGGTCAGACCTAAACTGGAAGGTCCAGGTTAAAATAATGATGATTCATTGTTTCTAGCTGTGACCAAGCTTTGATTAGCTGTGACTCCTTTAAGTCCTCTGTCAGTTAATTATATTTAAAAAGGCTAAATAGTTGGGCATGGTGGTGTACACCTGTAACCCCAGCACTCAGGAGGCTGAGGCAGGAGGGTTGCCACTAGTTTGAGGCCAGCTGGGACTACATAGTGAGTTCAAGGCCAGCCTCCATTACATAGCAAGACTCTATCTCAAAAAAAATGGCTAAATACAGCAATGGTGGTGTCATACAAGCAACAATATCCTTTGAAAATGTACAATAATTAGCCATTCCCTAACTTTATCTGTTTTATAAATAACATTCTTGGCATCAAGAGTCCAAACAGCTATTGAGAAATTGATAATTAATTAGCTGTTGAATAGTTTGGGACAGTAATGATTTCTCCAAATTTCATTCTCAAGACCTCGGGAGAAGATTAACGAAGTAGTTCAAGAGTCACAGAATTCAAGGCCTCCTGGGGCCAGCAGTTCATGCTGCTTCAGGAACTGCACCAGAGGATGACCTTGACAAACTGGAGCACACGCCCTGAGTTTGTATCATGTTGCAGTATGGGTCTGCGATGGCAAGGTTTACCTACATTTTCAAGAAAATTCAGAACTCTAGATTTTTATGGGAAATTGCCTGAATTTTAAATGTTGGCAACTACTTTAAATAGTTTTAAAATACCACAAGAGCCAAATAAAACATGTCTACAGGCTGAACTTGGCTCACAAACCCCTGCCTGGTCTCTCTTAAGTTTTCTTCCAACTTCTCAAATGCTTATAGTCTATGAATTTTCTTTTTAAAAGTTGACACAAAATCTACGTAAATATTTTTTAAATGTTGATTAGTATAGAAACTTTCCTAAAGATCAAAATAAAAATTTCAAGTAAAATAAATTAATCTTCACTGAGTATTTGAAATTTGTTTGTTTGTTTGTTTATGCGGTGTGGAAGGCTGCAGGCATGCTAGGCATGTACTTGAGTTTTGACCAGTATATTAGGTATGTATTTCAATAGAGTTGTTTATTATTTATTTAAGCATAAAGCAAGTCAGAAATTTAAAAACAGAAGAGTATGCTAGCTATGATGTTTTAAGGCCAGGGTAAACAAAACATTGAAGAAGCAACTTCTCTAAATGAGAGGTTGGTATAAATTTATGTCTAGTTCAAAACCCAAAATTCATCAAAAATATTAACAACAGAGTCCTGATCTTGGCCCATGAGAAAATTTTAATTCACTGGATCCAATTTTCAGTTCATTAAAGAAAGGGAGAGATTAATACCAGAACCTAGGAATTTTCCCTGTCCTTTACAGAAAGAACTATAATTATAGATATACCAACTGTTATGGTTGATACATTGTGTCAACTTGGGGAGTCCAGAGGTTTGGCTAAGAGACTCAGCAGGAAGCCAGGGTGCTTACTTTGTATACATCCTGAGCCTGTGGAAGAGGAGGGCATGGAGATTATGTGAGAGCTACACACCCCTTAGGTGGGGGTGGCCTGTTTACAATGGAAGGCAGGGAAAGAGGCTGCTTGCCGTCCTGCCGTTTGCTCTGGCTGCTTTGCTGTTCGGCTGCCATTCCCTGCTTTGCTCTTGTTGTTTTGCTATCTTCTGCCTCGGAGCCAGCCAAGTATGGACTGCAGCCTCCACAAACTGTAAGCTAAATAAACCTTTCCTTCCTTCATTTTGGGAGTTGGGTATTTTGTCTTAGCAACGAGAGAAAAGTAACCAAGAAGCATATTAAATACTTTAACTATTAGCAGACAGGTTTCTGGGCCTACCAAAGTATGCAGTTTCACATTAACTTTCCTCTGATATGATGGGGTTGGCTTGGAATTTTTATGGCAATGTTAAATCCACTAGTGAAATCAATTGTTTCCACATTACTGAAACATACTAAAGAGATCATTTTTTTAAAGCTTTATTACTGTGTAGTCCATTATAAAAGCTTGAAATCCCTGAAAACAACCTAAAAATAGTAACAAGCTTTGATTTTAAACTTACATGTTGATCCTGGTGTTTGTTTTTTGAAGTTTTTATTCAAAGTGTTACTTAATAATATGAAAATAAAATTAAGAAAACAATTCCATTTATAATAATTTATAGCATCATAAGAGATATTTATTGTTTTATTTACGCTAAGGAGTACATTCAACAAAAAGTATAAAACTTGTACTTTGAAAACTATAAAATATTATAAAGAAATTAAAGAAAACATCAATAAATGTAAAGATATCTGTGTTCATGGAGCAAATTTAATACTATTAAAACAGTAATAACCCCCAGATTGACATATAGTTCAGTGTAATCCCGATCAAGATTTCAACACCCTATTTTATGCAGAAATAGAAAAAACAGTCCTGTACTTCATATGGGGTCACATGAGGCCCTGAATAACCAAAACTACTGAAAAAGCAAAATAAATAAAGAGGGCTCCCACTTTTCATTATCAAAGTTTACTACAAAATGACAGCAGTCCAAACTGTGATATTGACGTAAGGATAGACATATAAACCAATAGGATAGAACTGAGTCAAGAAATGAACCATATACATATAATTCAACTGAGTAGACTTGAGAGTCAAGAATTGAACCCATACACATCTAATTCTATTGATTTCAACATGAGTGCCAGCCAGGTGTGTGGTGCACGCCTGTAATCCCAGCACTTGGGAAACTGAGACAGGAGGGTCGCTGTCAGTTCAAGGCCAACCTGGGCTGCAAAGTGAGTTCAAGGCCAGCCTGAACTGCATAGTGAAACCCCATCTCAAAAAGGCAAAAAAGAACAACAAAACAAAACCAAAAACCGTGGGTGCCAGATTCATGTAATGGGGGAAAGACTAGTCTTTTCAACAATGGTGTAGGAACAACTGGATATTCATATGAAGCGTCTACTTCACAGTGTATACAAAAATTATAAATCAGACCAGAGACTCATGTCTGAAGTGTAAAACTTCAAAGATAATATGAGTGAATTTTAATATCCTTGGGTTAGACAAAGCCTTCTTAGATTTGATACGAGGCACACATAACAAAAGAAAAAGATAATATGGACTTTATCAAGTCAAATGACTTTTATGCTTCAAAGGGCATCATCATGAAACTGATAAACAACCAGCGAATATAAAAAAAATTTGCAAATCATATATCTGAAAGAGTACAAGTAGACCAAGAATATTTGCAACTCAATAACCGACAGCAAATAAACCACCTAAAGAATAGACAAAGGACTTGAATAGACATTTCTCCAAAGAAGACATATAAGTAGCTAATAAGCACATGAAAAAAACGCTTACCATCAGTGAACATTACAGAACACAAGGAGAGGCCAATTCATACCCATTAGGATGCTGCTATTAAATAAAACAAATTCAGATAATAAAAATTGTTGATAAGGATGTAAAGAAATTGGAAACAATGTGCACCATTCATGATAACGGAAAATGGTACAGTCATTATAGACAGTAGTGTGATAGTTCCCAAAGACTTAAATATAGAATTACAATTTTATCCAGCAATTCCACTTCCTGGAATATACACAAAAGAATTGAAAGCAGGCTCTTAGAGTGATACTTGTATACTCGTGTTTACAGCAGCATTATTCACTGTAGGAAAAAGGTGGAAGCAACTCAAATGTCATAGACAGATGAATGGATAAGCAAAATGTAATATGTACATACAATGGAATATTATTTAGTCCTAGGAAGGGAAGAAATTCTGGCACATGCTACATCATGGGTGAATCTTGAAGACATTATACTAAATACAATAATCCAGTCAAAAAGACAAATATTATATAAATCTGTTTATATGAGGTATTTAGTGTAGCCAAATTCCTAGAGACAGAAAGGAGAACAATGGTTGCCAAGAGCTGGGCAGGAGCATTTCTTCTTTAATAATTACAGAGTTTCAGTTTTACATGATGAAGTGTCCTGAACTGGGATGAGGGAAAGGAGAAAAGAAAGAAGGAAGGGGGAGAAATATACATATATACATATGGTAGCTAAGATAATTGTACTACTAATTTCTATTGGTTTATTGAAAGGAGCAGTTAGTGCTTAATTTTTTGACCAATTTTGCATGCTTGTATGTGGTAATCTGAACAACTACTTTGAAGACAACAATATGTAATATAACAACCATTGCTGAATTCATATCATCTTATTTTTTGAAATTTTGTATTGTTTCTAATGGTTTTTTATTATTTTTTAAAATCTCTTTAAAATAAAAAAACTGAAAAATATGAAATGTCCTGGAGGTGGGTGACAATGGTTGCACAGCAACACGAGTGTGTATAATGCCCTGAAACTGCACACTTAAAATGGTTAATGTGGTGATTAAATTTTTTTTAATTCTTTTTCGGTACTGGGGATTAAGCTCAGGGACTCCACACTGAGCTATATCCCCAGCCCTTTATAAAATTTCTTTGAGACAAGTTCTCCCTAAGTCATTCAGTTGCCCAGGATGAGCCCAAACTTGAATTCTCCTGCCCTAGCCTCTCAGAGTGCTGGGATTACAGGTTTGTGCCAGTATACCCCGCTTGTAACTTTTATCTTGTATGTATTTTACTCTAAGTAGAGATGTTTTAATTGGTAAAGTGCCTGAATAGCTATTTCTCAAAAGAAGATATACAAATAACAAATAAGCACATGAAAAGATGCTGAACATTGTTAGGCCCCAGGGAAATGTACATCAGAACCATGAGATCCTACTTCATGTGTACTAGGATAGCTATACTACAAAGGACAGACAATAAAACTTGTTGGCATGGATGTAGAAAAATGGTGCAGCCACTTTGGAAAGCAGTTTAAAGTTTCCTCAAAAGTTAAAAGGCGTTACCATAGGAATCAATTTTACCTGTCAGGTATATTACCCAAAAGAAATGAAAACATGTCCAAAATAGAAATGTAAGGGCGGGGGATATAGCTCAGTAGCACAAGCACCTGCCTGGCAAGCATGAGGTCCTGAGTTCAATTCCCAGTACCAAAAAAAAAAAAATTATGAACAAAATAGAAATGTACATAGGTCATTATGCATAATAGCTAAAAAGTGGAAACAACACAAATATCATTGAGCTGATGGGTCCATAAAGTGTGAACTAACTATTCATACTATTAGAATATTATTTGCCAGAAAGGAATGTAGCACTGATACATGCCACATGATGGATGACCTTGAAAATATTATGTTAAGTGAAAGAAGTCGGGAAAAACCTACTACATACCCACAGTGCCATTCATGTGAAATGTCCAGAATGGACTGACCAGTAGAAGCAGAAAATAGATTTGTTGTTGTCAGGGTCTGGGGAAAGGGGAGAAATGGAGAGCATCTACCAGTGGCTACAGGACTCCTATTTGGGGTAATGGAGGCTGGGGATTTAGCTCAGCGGCACAGGGCTTGCCTGGCAAGCGCAAGGTCGTGAGTTCGATTCCTGGTACTGGAAAAAAAAAACCAAAAAAATAAAAACTAAAAAAAAAAAAACAAAAAACTATTTGGGGTAATGAAACTGTACTAAAATTGATCGGTGATGGTTGCACAATGTTATGAGTACACTAAAAACCATTGAAAGCTACACTTCAAATGGGTGGATATCTCAATAAAGCTGTTAAAATGCATTGGACTCTTCTACACTTATAAAAACTGAAGGTTTCTTTCTATCACAAACATTAATAAAATACTTATATGTCGTGCACTGTGCTAAGTGCTGTTGGAGCCAAAAAATTAAATTTTCCAATTCTGCCGGCTCAGTGTTTATAGCCCAGCACATGTGCATTGGTGACTGCCACACACGGGAGAAAGTGAGGCTGAACCCAAGGAAGTACCAAGTGTTATGGTGAGGGTAAGAACGATCCTCCATGGAAGAGGTGACATGAGGGGCTCCAGAGGGTAGCAGGATTTGGACAGGTGCAGTTCAGTGTAAAAGGCATTCTAGCTATTAAAGGGGTAAGGGTGGTCTGGTAGCAAAGTGCCTGCAGGACAATGAAAATGTGAAACACTTACTGGGAAATGTCAAGTATCTCAATTAGCCTGCAGGTAGGAACTGGAGAGTAGTGACCCTTCAAGGAGCACAAGTAGATTAGGGCACAGAATGTCATGCTCAAGAGTTTGGCTTTAGCCAGAAGGGCTTGGTGACACACGTCTGTAATTTCAGCAATTAGGAGGCTGAGACAGGAGGATCATGGGTTTGAGTCCAGCCTAGGCAATTTAGAGACTTAGTGAGACCCTGACTCAAAATTTTAAAAATAAATTGAAAAGGGCTAGGGATGTAGCTCAGTGGTAAAGGACTTGCTTCGAAAAAAAAATAAAGTTTGGACTTGCCTCACTAGGTAAGAAACAAACATGAAAACTTTTGAGCAGAGCTGTACTTTAGAGCATATTCTCACCCTCCATGCTGCCTCCACGCCCGCCCTCATCCTGAATCACACAGGGCCCATTATGCATCTCCTCTTCGAGCCAAGACATTTGAGACAAGGGGCTGATGTCAAGTCACCAAGCACAGAAGAGACTGAAATATAAGCACAGCTAGGATTAAGAGAGGATCTTAAAATCTTCCAGAAAGCCAGTCACATAGCAAACAAACAGGAATCCACACAATCTCGGTCTTCCCAAGAGCCTTGCTAGATGCTACAAGATAATTGAGCAATGCCATAAAAATGTGAAAGAAAATAATATTTGACCCAGAAGTCTATTCCTGGCCACAAGACTAATCCAACTTGAGGTTAAAGATCTTGTCAGAAATGCAAAGGCTCAGAAATGTTCTCTCATGCATCTTTCTTAGTTTTTAAAAGGACTTACATAATTATTACTGAACCAAGATACTGGTATAGAGCGTAAAATCAAAGAGAAAAGCTATTTTCCCAAAAAGAAACATTTTCTTTTTCTATAGTAGACGCTGGTGACCTTAACCAAGCATTAATATGTGTGTTAGCTCATATACAATTTCTTATAGACCCAGCTAGGTTGTTCTCCCATGTCTCCTTGGAGTTATAGCTAATTTTGTTCTGGTTTTTATCCAAATCCATTGGTTAATGGGGTACTTGTGCTATGTTGTAGTTTTTGCAGTACTGGGAATTGAACCCATGGCTTTCATACTAAGCTACACCATAGCCATTTTAAAAAATATTTATTTAGAGACGGGGCTTCACTAAAGTTGCCCAGACTGGACTTAAACTTGTCATCCTCCTTGCTTCAGCTTCCCAGAGTGCTGGGATCATAGGTATGCACCACCACGCCCTCCTATGCTTTTGCCTTTATTTCTGAGCCAGGAACTGCTTGATCCTGAAAGTCTTGTGAGTCGACATGGCAAGGAATAGGGTAAAGGCCAGGCAGCACAGTGGTAGACAAGACAAAGAGGGCTCAGACAGGTTTCTTAGAGACTACTGGAGGATATATGGTAGCAAAAAGAAGGAATAAAACAAGACTAGCAGCTGGGTGAGTTGACACACACTCGTAATCTTAGCTACAAGTGAGTAGCTGAGACAGGAGGATGGCAAACTCAAGTCCAGCCTGGGCAACGTGGCAAGACTCTGTCTCAAAATAAGAATAAAAAAAGGCTGGGGATGTGGCTCACGGCTCTCTGGGTTCAATTCCAAGTATTGTGAAAGCAAAAACAAGCAAAAAAGGAACTTAGGAAAGTGGATCCAACCTACAGGAGTAGGTGGGGAACGTTCAGGGCAAGTCTGTGCAGCACGTAAGAAGGGCATGCAGTCAAGGTTGGTGGAGGAAGCTGGCAGGCCCCAGGAAGGCAATGTCGGGGAAAAACAGGGAGAGGACTGGGTGGAGTATCTAACATTATCAAGAGGTTATAAAGAATTTAGGATATGTGGAACATAGGTAAGGAAAAGGAAAAGATAGTGATTCCGGATCAAAAATATTACCAGAAAAGAAAAATAATCATAGTATTATTATATGATTGTGTAATGAATGATATCAACATTATCAACATACTTCTAATAGTGCAAATACTTGCTTTCTTTTAAAATATAATTAAAATGCAATTATATAATGTAGGATTATCTGACTTTCATCTGTCTAGTGCTCTTCTAGCACAGTATGAGATCAATAGCTAATGCCTGAAATTGACAAGTTTAGAAATACCAATAAAATCATGCTGTAAAAGGATATGACCATTATTACTAGAAGAAGCAACTGACAGTATTTCAATGGCTACTCCTATGGAGCAGAACCAGGGTGTAGTAAAGGGCGGACAACAGAACCGCTGTTTCTCATTATATCACTTTAAATTCTGAATTATTTGTTTTTATAATATTAGTACATATTTTGAATTCTGCAACTATAAAGAGGAAACTCAATCTGAGCATGCTGGGAAGGCTGACCTGGAGCGGGTAGAAACCTAATTGGACGGACAGTGTCACGGTGGTGACCAGAGATAGTAAGGGGTGGAATGAGGCTAATTAGGCAAACATTCAACCAGATTTATTCAACTCATATTCAGAAAGGCATTTTTCCATCAGAAGTCTCATTAGAATGTAATCTCCTGTAGAGTAGCGGCTTGTCTATTTTGTTCACTGCTCTTTCCCTAGCATGTAGCAGAGTGTCTGACACCTATAGAAACTCCATGAATATTTGTTGAATGAATAAATTAATAAACTTTGATACATTTTCTGTAAGGCCCAATTGCATTTGTTCTGGATTCTAAGGTGATGATTATTTATAAGATGAATGCTTCCTTAGATGGCAACAAAATAATAGCCATGCTACTTTTGTCTCTTCTTCCCCCTCCACCACCCACAGAAAAGGAAGAATAGAGTAAGATCCACTTAATGTTGTGGAGAGCAAGGCAATAGTACCTACCTCCAAAACACAGGTAAGATGTGTAACACTGACATGCATCTTCCCAGATAAATGGTTAGAGGGAATGGAAGAGGCCTTGGTTTATTTGGACTGAGTTTAGAGTTTCCAAGATTCCATTCTCTTTGACTTTCCCAAGTAGACCTGGATCAAATTCATGATGAAAAATCCATGACCTGAACTTTTCACACACGTTTCAACAGAATTTTGTCCAGAATCCCCGTAATTTTAGTTGGAATTTGAAAAAGCAATAATTCAAGAGGCAAAGTGCCTGAGAAGAAATATATTATGTTATACAAATGTCTATAAGCAGTGCCAAAGAAGCTTTGCATAAATATATCAGAAAATTAAGAAGGAGATATCAGCTACCCTCTAGCTGAAACCACTGAGCATATATTTAGTCTGAAAGCTCACTTCCTAAACCCTCCTAGAACTCTGATTGCATTTTAAGCAGATGTTCGAAGGGTGAGGGACAAGGGAGATGTTTTCAAAATAACTCCCACCATCTTAGCAATTGCTAGGCAGATTACTGTCAAAATTAATTTATCCATGCACAAGGGTTGTACTCCTTAGACGTTTTAGTCTAGAGCATTATTATATTCATATAATGGTGTGGTATCCATCAAAAATAACATTAACTGGATGAAGGCAAGTTACCAAGGCAAGAAAGCACCTGTGGGGAAGGAGGCAAGAATCATGCTAGAAGTTGGGTATCGAGTGGAAGCTCAACTCAGTTCCCATACCTCCTTCCCCACTTGCCCACATCAATTTCAGTGTCCCATCCAGGTCCACTCCTCTACAAGTCTTTGTGGCTCTTTCACCTCTGAGAATATGTCCTTCAAACTTTTGGACGTTTTACTTGGCTTCAGCTTGTAGCAGCAGTTAACCTTATTAGCTCTTGTTAACCACTGGAATTTTTAAGCCGGTCCATGAAGCCTGTGTTATATTTGTTTGGCTTCGTTGTTACTTTCATAATATGAAAAAGATTTTTAAAATTAAAATCTGGGAGAATGCTCAGAAATGAGAGGCCATTTGTATTTTAACAGTGCACACAAGGCATGAAATATGTCTCTCCACATTGCAGCTGCTAAGTAACACAAATAGTTTTCTGGTCTCCTAAACATTTGCTTATGCACTTAGGCATTCCTCTGATACCATTCAAAAGTTGTGCTTAAATACTCCATGATTTATGTGCACAACAGGAAGAGGAAAGATTATTTCTCAATTATTCTTATTTCTCTGGAATCAGCAGCCAATACCATAGCAATTCTAGACTAAATAGTTGAAAACAGGCAGTGTTCCCTAAGGAAGGGAGGGTGGCACCCTCTTTTACACATAAAAGCTAAGGCTCTGTCATTCCACCCTGTGTCAGATGGGTACTGGGTACTGGGGATAAGGAAGCACACCAGATAGTCCTGGTCCCAGTCTTCGTGAAGCCCATTCTGGTAGAGAGAGTCACACCCGAGTCAAGAGCATGAAGAAAATTTTGAGGTGTGCTTAGAGCTGTGGAAATGGAGGTTGTTATAGTACAAGTCACTGGAGGGTAATGACTGAACGTTTTCATATGAGTAAAACAGCCTTGTCCTGAGCAGTGTGCTGTCTAGTAGAGACAGACTAAATGCAAGTAAGCAAATAACTAAGCTAGCTATGGGTTATGAGCAAATAACAACGGGACAAAGGGTGAACAGAAAAATTCTCTCCCTGGAGGTGCTTTCTCAGCGGAGGGCTCATGGGCAAGGAGGGACTGGACAAGGCCACACGTGGGGGAAAGAATCTTCCAAGCTGCAGAAACAAAAGCTCTTACGTTTCTAACATGGAGAAAAGCTAGACATTTCCAGGAAAGAAGCCATATGGACCACAGAGCAAGAGTGGAGGGAAACGAGGTTGGCGAGACGGACAGGGCCAGGTTCTCTGGGGCCTTCCCACCGCCAGTGAGGGAGGACTGCAATTCCTACTCTCAGTGCACTGGGAAAATGAAAAGGCTGCCCTGAGTTTTCCATTCTTTGGCCTTCTGTTTTGCACTGGCTCATCTGTACACTCACACAGGACAAATGGGCGCAGGGTGTCGGTGAGACATGAGAAATATCTGAAAATATAATACATGAGCTTTGGCCTTTAAAAACTTCAAAGAACATATTCAAATGGATATTTGAATATGGTAGTTAAATGAAAGTGTGTTCTTGTAGATTGTTATGACCATGTAAGGTAGTAAGCCAAGTGGAATCTAAGTCCACTCCACCTTCCCTCTCTCTAAAGTTGTTAACAGGAATATTTGTTAAGTAAATAACTAAGGTAGTAGTTTGGTCAGTTAAAAACTGCCTCCTTCCAAAGAAAAAGTAAAATAGGTGACATCAACCTACATAATATAACAGTAAAAATTAATCCGTAGTTAAAGCTCACTACAGCACCAAGGGAAAACATGGACAGGGAAATAGAATGAAGCTGAAATTGAAGTCAAGATAGTGTGTTGGCAGGGCCTGGTGGCACGTGCCTGTAATCCCAGCACTTGGGAAGCTGAGGCAGGAGGATCACTGTGAGTGATCCAGCCTGGATGGATCACTGAGGCCAACCTGGATGTCTTGGTTACTCTTCTCTTGCTGCTGAGACAAAATACCCAATGCCCAAAATGAAGGAAGGAAAGGTTTATTTAGCTTGCAGTTTGTGGACATTTCATCCCATACTTGGCTGGCTCCAAGGCAGAAGATAACAAAGCAACAAGAGCAAAGGGGGGAATGGCAGTGCGTGCAAGCCTCTTTCCCTCCCTTATCTTGTAAGCAGGCTACCCTCACCCAGGGAGCAGCACTCACATAGTTAACCCTCTAAATTTCTCACGTTGATACAATGAATAACATCCTAGAGCAGGAAGGGCATGTCCTTTGTACCCCAGGATGTAGAACGGCTGAGTCACTTAGCCAAACCTCTAGACTCCCCAAGTTGACACAATGTATCAACCATAACACTGGACAACATAGAAAGACACTGTGTCAGCCACACACCCCCAAAAAACAGTATCTCAAACTGATACTGTTTGATACTTTTGGTCCTGGTGGACCAAAGAAGGAAGAAAGACTACATTTGTATTGCCTATAAGATAAGACAGTTTAAAAAAAAAAAGACAGTTTTGCTCCAGATAGGTATAGCTTTTACTGGCATAGGAGCCTGATGGAAATTTCCCTCATGGATTCTATTAGACTGGGGACACTGTACTTGACAGAACCTATTTCCTTTTTTAAAACACGTTAATTAGGTTATATTCACAAACCATAAAATTTTTCTGTTCTAAATGTAGAATTCCCTTTGTCTTCTTAAAGATTGAACACCTAAGCGGGTTATATAATTGGACAGAATTATTATCTTTCCTTCAGATGAAAGATAAAATGACTCACGGGCTGAGGATGTAGCTCAGTGGTAGAACAATTGCCTTGCAAGTGCAGGGTCCTGGATTTGCTCTCCAGCACTGGAAGAAAAACCACACAGATAGTGATTGTTATGGTTTGGATTTTAAATGTACCACAAAACAAATGTGCTGAAGACTAGGTTGCCAGCTGATGAGCTTTTGGGGAAAGAATTGGATCACGAGGATTCTAATCATAACTTGATGGCATTATTGGAAGGTGAGGGAAAGAAGGATGTGGGATGTAGTTGAAGGAAGAGGAACATGGGGGCATAACCTTAGGACTATATGTGATTTCCCAGCTCTCTTCTCTCTGGATTTTTCCCCTTCTCTGCTCTTCCTGGATGCCATGACCTTAGCAGCTCTGCTCCATCATAACCTTCCACCTTGATGTTCTGCCTCACCTCAGGCCTAAAGCCATGGGACCAGCTGACCATGGACTGAAACCTCAGAAACTGTGAACCAAAGTCAATCTTTGCTCCTTTAAAGTCGTTTTTCTCAGGTATTTGGTCACAGTGATGAAAGCTACATAACACAATAACTAATATGTGGAATTATACTTTCTTCTAGCGAAAATGTCTACAGTGCTATATTTCTTCTAATTGCTACTCATAAAGATTGTAGAATTAGTTCTATTTTATAAGACGGAGGGCCTAAGGATCAGGAAAGTTGAGCAATTTAGCTGAAATCAGACATTCATCTAGGCTAAACTTCAAGACTGGAACGTTACACCAACTATATTCTGATTCCAATTGCTTAATATGGACTGATTTTCCCTGTTTACAAGTTGCTATTCTTTTTTTTTTACAAGTTGCTATTCTTGTAGTGTGTTCATCTCACTCAATAGAAGTTCAGAAATGTGAAAGGGGTCCAGGAATTCAAACTCTCTCAAGGCCTTATTTCAAATTGCTAAACACAGATTAAGTGTAAGCAATACACTCCACTGCTATAAATGAAGAAATAAAATGTTTGCTTCTTCATTTCTAGATAAACACATGAAAAATGTGTTTCAACCCTTTAAAAACTAGGTAGGACATTCCATCACATTGGTTCAGACATCAGTTTCTCCAAACTTGGGTGATTATTGTTTAATGACATGTGGCTCAACAGGAATACATAGACAATGGTTGATGAACAGAATGTGAAATATGCAGGTGTTATTGCAAAAGACCTTGCTATTTCCCAGAAGTACATTAAGGGAAGGAAAACATAAAGTCCAAAAGATTTGTAAATTCATGCTCCTTGTTTATCCAGGATTTTCGAGCTCCTCGGAAAGTATCCTACAAAGCCAAACAAGGAGTTGGCCATTTGAGAGCCCGTGGTCTTGCAGCAGGATGTGTTTATGATCTCTCTAGACTCCAGTCAACATGAACTAAGAGCTGGAGAGACAGAGGCCAAAAGGTGCTTTCTTGAATCATGGAAGAACCAATCATAGTGCTGGGAACTTGATCTGTCCTCAGTAATTGCATTTTTAACCAGAAGACAATGGGGATGAAAAACAGTTTTTTATTTTCTTATGTTTTGTATGTTGGAAAAATCCGTTAAGTGTAAGTGCATAGCCTGATGAATTTCCACAATATGACCACACCTCTGTTACCAGTTATTCATTTCCAGTGGAGGAATTTTGGGCCCCTAGTCACCTTTTTTAAAAAGGAAGTGTTATCCTTGATAACACAATTTGTATTGTGCCCTTAGAGAAAATCTTCCCATGTATATAGACATCTTTTTTCCTTCTGTTATTAGTGGAATTGAAGCAAGAGAAGTAATAATAATTAGTGTTATTATTTCCTTCTGTTATTAGTTATCTGTTATTATTTTTTCCTTCTGTTATTATTTTTCCTTCTGTTATTAATTTTACAAGGTATTGTGTTTCAATGTATATAATATATTTTGATCATATCCACCCCTCATTTCCTTTCCTTATACCCAATAGAGGATTTTTAACAAGGGAATGAGCAAAGATGAGTAAGACCTGCCTTTGGCCTTGCTGGGAGACATAATTTGGTAGGGGAGGCAGAAGATAAAGAAAACAACTACATCATAATGTGCTGAGAGCTCTGAAGGAAGTATGTCAATGGTGCCTAGGGACACAGTACAGTAAGTGGCTCATTTTACCTTGATTGTTGGTGAAGTCTTCACAGAGGAGGGACATTTGAGATAGGTCTTAAAGAATGAGAGCTTGTCAAGAGGAGAAATGTGGAAACAGAGCTTGGCATACAGCAAGAGCAGTGCAGACAAAGGCAAGTTTGGAAGAGCTGCAAGGATAGTATTACAGAAGCTCTGAGGGCATTAACATTTCTCCATTGACCCCACAACCCTTACTGTCTTATATTCATTTTTCCTGCTCTCTTCACAATCCAACATCTCTGAAGGATCATCTCCTTATACTGCCTCTTCCTCCTCACCTCCACCTACTCCAGTATATCCTCCAGACTCCACTTTACTGAAACGTCTCTTGCTTCAATGTTGGTAAATCAAAGGAACACTCTTCTGTTTGTATTATTTAGCTTGTCGGCAACGTCTAGAAATCAGTCATTCTCTCATTCTTAAGACAGTCTCTTTTCTTGTTTCTGAAACACCCCACATCCTCAAGCTCCTCCTTCAGTGTCTTCTGCTGGATCCTTATCATCCTCTACTAATGCCAGGAGTAAATAGAATAATACATGAAAAGTGCTAAGAATCATTCACAGTAAATGTAAGCCTTCAAAAGACATTATCTGTTATTATTTCTAGTCTCCTGGTGACATCTTTTTCATTGTTCCAGTATTGCTGTTGCTGCAGCATTTTCATGTAGAGACACAGGACACTGAGACCATTTTCCCAGGAAGCAAGCTTTGTTCATGCCAGCACTGACTCAGAGGATTCGTATCCTGAGGCTGAGTGCCGAAGATGGCGTAGTTACATCCTTGTATACAATTTTTCTGTCTTTGTCTCCCTTACATGGGCATACACTAACATTTTACAGTCTGGTTGGGTATAGATTAACATTCTACAGTCAGATTGGATATGATTTATGTTACAAAGTTACATCAGAAGTACACATGCATACAGAGGCTGATATCAGTACATTGTAAAAAGTCCTCCCCCCATATGTTGGAAGAGGCCCTACCACATTCCCCCGTTTGCTGCTTGGACCCCATCCTACTTTCGGTCAAAGAGCATCATCATGTGTGCTGCTGTTTTTCTTTTGACCATCATCTCAGTGAGGCTGGAGACAAAACGTACAACCAAGGGAACCATGCAAGGCAGGATCAAACAGGTTCCCAAAAATAGGGGTGCAATACCTATGAGGGTTTTGAGTCCGCTAAGCGTTGAAAACTATCCCCCAAACAGCTCCCCAGGGTCCCAACCTGTCCAGGTGTGGGTGGGAACCTGTACAACTCTCTTCATTCAATCTGTAATCTCTATGCATCCTCCCTTTGGAGGCAGTGGTTGCTTAGGTTAAATTTCCTTCAAACCCCTTCTTTGGAAGTAAGCAGATAATCTAAGGCCAAGTGACTTTGATAGATAGCAGTGCACATTTTGGTCTGTTGTTTGGCTAACAAGTAAAGAGCTTTGGCAGTTTCATTAGCTATAATTTCCACAACTGCTTGTGGTCTAATTATTCAATGTAGTGTATAAATGGGGTGCAATAACCCCAGGACCCATCCCCTGCCCAGGTGGCAGGATGATAATACTGAATTACACATTCAAGGACCATTCATCATCTTTCCAATTGCCAACTTGCAGGGTATATCACTTTCTGTGGGTCTCCCTGACCCCATACACTTGGATGCACAGTTCTCCCTTGGCAAGTGGGAGTAGAAAGAAAGATGAGCAGATCATCCCTAATGCACAAGACCCTGACCAGTTTAGTGGAAGTACAGCATATGCAATTCTTCTGCATACCCAGTGCAGTCCACCTGTGGTCTGCCATTCAATGTCTGTGTCAACATCACCCCAGGTCACTCTTAGATGAGAAAAGTTGCCCAGTGAATACAGGTTTATTTCAAAGTAGTTAGAAAACCCCCACCATTGCTTCTTCTGTGTGGTTGAGTTGAGGACATTTGACCTAGACACATTAGGCTCCCTATAGAGACACTGAACCATCCTCCCCACTGGGGGAAAACAGTTTCTTCCAATTATTGAAGTCTTGAGACACCAAACACCTGAGGTAGAGCTAGGGTACCCTATACTAGTATAATATTCACAGGGATCTAACTCTCTGGCTTCCCGTGGCCATTGATCTCTCATGTTGGTTCCCCCACATACATAGCAAGAAGAGACCTCCAGAATCTGAGCTACAGTCTCTGCTAGAGCTATAGCAAAAAGAAGGGCTAGAGACCCAGAGACAGTTAAGAGCAAGCAGTTGCAGAACATTACAGAGTCACAAAAAGGATGCAGTCCATCTGTGTCACGAATTGGCAGCATCCTCAGGCTTCTGCTGTGCATACACTAGTCAGCCTCAGGAGTGACTAGAGCAGGGCTGTCTTCTTTCATTAGTGTTCCTGAGGTTGTGATCTGCTTCTTCCAGATCATCAGTTTATACAGTGCCAATGGGTCACGTATGCATTCTGTTGTAGTAAACCCAGGGGACTGTCTTGTCCACATTTACTGCAGTGGGGGTGGACAGGATAACAGTGAGTGGCCCTTTCAGAAGGGTTTCAGGAGTTGGACATTCCATTCTTTTACCCACACAGCATCCCCTGGCTTGAAAGAGTGAGTGTCTGTGGTCAAACTCATGGGCAATCATTCCTTAATCCATTGGTGTAAGGTGGCTAAGGTTGAGCCTAACACCTGCTTATGTTGTCTCAGAATTAGTTTTCCAAGCACCTTTAAATCCCCCCTGATGCCTTTAATAAGAGAAGGTGGTCACTCATAGAGAATTTCAAAAGAGGAAAGCCTGAAGTGTTGCCAGGCAGGACTGCTAAAGGGGGTTGGGGTCACGGGGAACTGAATATCTTTGGCATGAGATGCACCTGGAGTCTAACCTGCAGATGTTCCTTGTAACTGTAGCAAATGCAACCCTGGTGCCCAGGTGGAGGAGGGCAGTTTAGGGTGACATAAAGTTTAAGATGGAGGCACTCCTATTTACATTCTTTGATAGAAAAGACAGGGCTGCAGTTTCTTACAATTCCCCCTCTCATATCTTTATACTCTTTTTCTTCAAACTCTGTGACCAGAAGTTCTCTCTGTTGTGTTCATCTGGAGCATGTTAGCTGGATAAGGTGGGGAGGATGGTCTGATAAATGTAGTCTCTAGGCAAGCATAAATAAACTTTAAAACACATATGACCAAAGCATGAGCACTAGAACGAAAGGACAACTGTAACCCTCTGGCTCTTAGACCTGTCTCCTGGTGTGGCTGGAAACTGCCAGCAAGGGTTAGCAATTGGAGCCCCCTGTTTACGTGTGGTCTACATTAATATACTTTCTATATCTTTGTTTATACTTGTTTGCTGGGTGTTTAAGATCACGTTAAAGTGAGACCAGTATTAATCAAAATTAATCTTTTTTTGCCAAGTATCAAGGGCAGTTAAAACTTCTCGGGGGTTATTTGTGGGACCATGTGTACTGCCCCTCAGCTCTTCTGTCAGTGTTATCTACCAGGATTGGTCATGATCTTGCTGGATCATGTAACTTCCTGTGGGAGCATAGAAAACATTTCTCTCTTTAGTGACCCTCCTTTTTAGCACACTGTACCTTTGTTGATTCTTGTTCTTTGGGGTCTAACAATCTCCGTGCTCAAGAGGGTGGGTGACTTATCAAAGTTGTAGGAATTCGTAGGATAGGTTTCCTCCTCTCCTGGGTCCTTACTGACCTTGGAGGGCCAGGACAAAAGTATTGGCTGTCCTCTTAGCCCAGTTACCTTTTTAGCTTTGATCCCTGAACCTCAGTTGTTGAACCCAGAAGATCAGTTAAACTAGCATTGCGGTGAGAGCAGTAAGTTTAATCTTATGATATTATCTAGATATCAAGCACCTTGAAATAAATAAGGTGACCAGGGTACTGTTGTATCTTACCAATCATGGTTGTCTTAGAATTTGAATCATTGCTGAATATTAACAGATAACAGTTATAAAGTTTTACAGAGACAACTTGAGATCAAGGACAATGTAACACATTATCACAACAATCATGATGACAACATTATATTAGAACCATTAGGTCTTTATTATTATTTCCAAAACACATTTAAATTTTAATCTTAATATAAAATGACTTTTCAGCCAGTTATCTTTATCTAATTAGAACATATCAAAGGACATACAGAAACTTTTAACTAATTTGTTATCTTTTAACCATTTTGGGTTACCAGAGTGATACCTAAGTAGAATGTGCTTGTTTGTTTTATAGACCTACTTTCGGTGTTATTAAGGTTATTAATGGCCAGATCTCTAATCATTATAAGGACATTGTCTTAACTATATAAGATGTAGGCACATCAAACTATCATAACATGATTATATAACAATCACATAAACATAAAACTGAAAAAGTCTCCCAGCATGAACAACTGTAGTTTGGGGGTCACCAGTATGATAAGATGTCTTTCTCAAGTCCTACATCTTTAAAAGATCTGTATACTTTGGGAAAGCATAAAGTTATTTAATATATCATAAGGTTAGCAATAATTAGTATCACAGCTATATAGACTTATTTACACATATGTACTTACTTCTTAGTCTTAAGACAAAATTTAGATTTTTTGACAGATTTATACAGAATTCTTGTCAATTCTGTATAGGACAGCTTTGGAACACTTATAAATTTAGAGAACTGTGTTAATGACCACATATAGACCCAATGCAAGTGTACCTCATTTATACAATAAGGAAATGTTTATTTAATCAAAGCCAATAGATATAAATTTAACCAAGAGGATCTGACTCAGAAAACCTTATTTTAGGCACAGAGAGCTTAACCTTTTACTTATAACCAGCTTAAGTGTACCATAATAATTTATTTAATAACTGTTGGGTTGTGGCACCGTAAGACCCTGGGAAAACTGGACAAGCCATCCATTGGTGGAGAAACTGGATAAATTTTGGTCTAGGCAGCTGCTCTTTCAACCACATAGAGGAATTTTGTCCAGTGGTTCCCCAAGTTCAAGGGGTTCCCACTTAGTTACTTTAACAATTACTTTGGCTGACTCATCATAACAGTTAACATTTTAAACTATTTTGTATATTATCTTTGACCAAATAAAAATTCTTAAATTATTGTACACAGATAATAATATTCATTTATGAAATTAATTTTGGACATTATCTTGATTATCTAGGTTACCTAACACTCTGGCTGGAAACATGTTACCAATCTTTAAAATATTTTTATTCTTATCAACTGACTTAAATTAGTCTACTGTTAAGCTATGTGAACCACAGCATTTGAGCTAATATCATGAGGCTCTACTTATCTATAAGGTGACCTAAGTAGAACACATAATTTAAGATTCACATATAGGAATATATTCCGTTTAAATCATATATAACCTTTATGTTCTCAAGCTCTAAGACTTCTATTTGTAAGTCGTATGTTACTTTGAAATCTCTTAAAACTCATCCTATAACCTTTTAAATGAACTTTGCTACTTCTGAAACCTTAGATAACCAGTTTTCATGTGGGAGACAAAAAGAGCCAGAGAGAAATAAATGGAAAAACAAAATTGCTTTAGGTACCTTAAATCAATGAACAAAAAAGACAGACACACAAACAATTACTCTTAGATTAGAGTGTACTCTTAGAAATACTGGCCAATTTGAATTATAGGTATAATAATCTATGGTAGGTTCATTATAAACTGACTAATAAGCACTTTCTCAGGTGGTCAATTAGCATAGACATTTCTTACAATAAAATAACACCAGTAAAGAGGTAGAAGAGAAAAACATCTTACTATAGACTTATAACCAGAAAAATTCAGGGTGGAGGGGAAGAGTCTTAAGGTTTTATCTTTTTTATTTTCTAATTTACATTTGGAGGAAAAAAAATCAACTTTTAATTTAACTATAGATCACATATCAAAGAAAGCAGAGGCCATGCACCTCCGCTTTCCCCCCAACTTGGTGGGATGCACTAGGCTCTTCTACTCTCCAGCTCCTTACCTTTTGGGTAGCCAACAGAAAAAAGTTAAAAGGGTCTGAGTTGTTTCTTTTTTATATTTAGCCCAGATTTTGATTTAAAATCTTTTTTTATAATTTTGGTTATACTTTCCATTAGATATTAAAGACCAAGTCAAATGGAGAGGAGAGCTGACATGTGGAAGGAAGTAACTGACAGAGCCAGGGGTCATAGCCCCCTAATCTCCTTGAGCAATAAGGACCCTTTAGAAGAAACAACCTGGATTCTACAAAACCAGCAAGCAAACATACATATTTCTTTTTATAAACTGCATCCTCCACAAGCTTTTCCTTCACATACTTAAGCTTTTCCTTCACATACTTGAGCTTTTGAGTTCTACCACTATCTCTATCTTTCCAGCAGGGCAATCCCTTTATCATATAAAATCCTCTCATATCAAAAGTTTATCTTTTATGGCCTTCTTTATATATTTTTCTCTACCCTATGTACTATAAAGTTTTCCAGAACATACCTGGCTGGGGCTGCTTGGATTTTAAAGTGTCCTTCTCTCATTTTTTTCTTCTTTTTCCTTTGACCTCAGGTTGTTTTAAATTTGACTGTCTGTCAACAGACTTTCAAGTAACCTTGAAATAGTACTCTTATTTTAACACCCATAGAAAACAGAGAAAAGAGCAAGTTAATCCTGTAATTGTAACTTAAGAATTTATAATCAATAAGAAATGTTTTAAGAATATTACTTAAATTTAAAAAACAATTTACATTGGAAGCCAAACTAAAAAAATTTTTAAAAAATGAAAGGAGAGATGTACCATAATGATAGATTGGAAGAATCAATATTTTTAGGATGTCAGACTTCCCAAACTGATTTATGGATTGTTCATGATGGGACCATAATTCATTTGTCACACAGCCAGGCAGCTCTGACTTGAATTCCATCGTCTGATGTTAGTAGCTAACCAACAGTGTTCTAAGCTGCCTGCTGGGACAGTCCTGCATGCATTCCACCAGTACTTCAAGCCAGCAGGAATGTGTTAATACATTCTGATTTAATTTTTTTGTCTTTTTGACACAGGGTCTCTCTATGCAGTTTAGGCTGGCCTTGAGCTCACTTTGTAACCCAGGCTGGCCTCAAACTCACTGATATACTCCAGCCTCAGCCTCCGAAGTGCATTCTGATTTATAATCCTAATAGATTCCTTCTGTTGAAATCAGTAAGTTGATTCTAAAATTTATATGAAAATACAACGATCCTATACAAAATAATCTTTCAAAAGAAAAATTTTAGGTGACTCACACCACCTGAACTGAATATTTACTCTAAAGCTACTACATGGTACTTGCATGGACAAGTAGATCAACTGAACAGCCAGAGTGCAGGGATAGCCACATACATGGCTATTAATTTGCAGCAAAGGTGTAAAGGCCTTCCATGAGGATAGAATAGTCATTTCAAAATATGGAGATGTAAACATTCAATATTCTTCTGGAAAAAAATTAACCTCAACCCCCTACCTCATTGCTTACTGAAAAATTAGTTTGAGTTGCATCATGTGCAAAAATACAAAAATCAAAACTATAAATATTATAAAAGACTATGTAGGCAAATATTCTCATAACCTGAGGATAGGAAATAGTTTCCTTGACAAGATCCAGAAAGCACTGACCATAAAAGAAAAAAATTGATGAATGAAATATAAAACAAAATTACTGGGAGGCTGGAGAGAAAAAGCTACAAAAAATGCTTTTCGCCCCAGATGGCTCACTTGAGATGTTAGTAAGAATTGCCTCCTCAGTATTCTACAGCTGTGATGAGGAGGAGGCCAAGGAGAGAAAACAGACTGAGAAAAAGCACCTGCTTTTGCTGCAGCACTAAGAGAAACAGACCCTAAGTCTGATTTTCGGGGCCCCAAGAAGAACTCGACAACTGCATTCATCCACTACCACTGTTAAAAGCCAGGCCACCTCAAGAGGAACTGCCCTAAGAAGCCCCCTGGGCCATGCCCTGAATGCAAAGAGTGGAGGCCCTGGAGCCCAGACCCATCCTACCAGTTAGTCTAACAGGAATGAGGGGGCCTGGGGCATACTCTGCCTTCTCCCTCTGGCCAGACTGTCATCTCCATGGAGGAACCCCGGGTTGTCACGACTATAGAGGAAAAAGAAAACAGCCTGTTGCTAGACACAGGTACAAGTCTCTCAGTCCTTCTTTTCAATCTTGGCCTTCCTTCCAGCCATCACACCTCAGTGAAAGGAGTCACTGTTGAGGAGGTAATACGCTATTTTTCACAACCATTAGGCTGTAACTACTTGTTAGATCCTTCTTGTGTATCTCTGTCTTCCTGAGAAACCACATTGAAGATACCACCATGTATTATAGCAGCCATTGATATTTTCCTACTAATCTGTCCCTAACTCTGTAATGTTTGTATTGTTCCTATGCTATTTCGTAAATGGATGTATGCTTATTACTATGTGTTTCCTACAACAACCACTGAGAATAGTCAATGAATATTCAATTGGTCACTCATGTATAGCTCTATTTATTTTCTTTAGAAACCTCTTTGAAGATACCAAAGTACAGTACAACAACCATTGATAATAACCTACCACTTTTGTCTGTAACACACTATTATTTGTTTATTTGTTTTCCTGGGAAACTGTCTTGTAGATAACAATATGTGAAACAACAACCATTGATAATTTCCTACCACTTTGTCTGTAATTCGGTAAGCCCCCTATTACTATGTTATCCTTCTTTTACTCTTTAAAATAATAATAAAAAAAGAAACTGAAAGCAAAATTAAAAATTCCTCTTCATCAAATGACACCAATAAGAAAATGAACAGTAAAGGCAGAGACTTTTTAAAGGGAAAAATTATTCATAATATATGAAACTGCCAAAGACAAAGGACAAAACCTAGTGCAGAAAATTGACCAAAGACTTTAATAGACACTTCATAAAAGAATAGATGTGAAAGGCCTATAAGCACATAAAAAGATTCTCAACATTATTAATCATCAGAGAAATATAAACTATAACTGAAATGCAATAACAATTCACACCCACTAGAATGGCTGAAATTCAAAAGACTGACAGCATAAGTATTAGCAAGGATGTCGAGTAATGGAAAGTCTCACACAATGCTGGTAGGAATATAAGATGTTAAACTACTTTGGAAACTCTTTAGTAGATCCTCATAAAGTTAAACATTTTTTCACCTATGATCTAACAATTCGATTCCTAGGTATTTATTCAAGAAAGATGTAAGCATATTTACAGGAAGGGGCTCACATCACGACAGTCATTGCAAGGTGGATGTAGACGCACATGCATGTAATTCCAACAGTCTGGGCTGAGGCAAGACGAGCACAAGTTGAAGCTCAGCCTGAGAAACTTAGAGACTTAGAAAGACCTTATGTCAAAATATAATTTTTTTTAAACAAAATGGCTTGGATGTAGCTCAATTTGAAGTCCCTGGCTTCAATCTACAGTACCACCACCACACACTCATACACAAAGGAATAGCAATTGCCGTCTTGTCATCTCATTGTGAAATTCTGTATCATTTTTATTGTTTTTGAATTCTCTTTAAAATAAAAGAGAGGTGGAGAGCTAAAAAGTGCAGGAAAAATGGCTAATTGTCATAAATTAATCCAATGGGATATTGCTCACCAGTAAAGGAACTGACTACTGTTACATGGACCACCATGGATGAATCTCAAAAGCATGATGTTGAACCCGAACAAGTAGATATAAGAGGTTGTAATGTATTCAGTGTGATCAAAAATATGGAGAATGTTAAAAAGATTTATTATAGTAAAAGGCACACTGCTATCAGTGCCCTCAAAGTACTCACCCTCACTTCGAACATACTTATCTCATCATCCTTGACGCTTTCTGAAGCAGTTCTGGAAGTCCTCTTCCATGAGTATCTTTATCAGATGTAATAAAAAATGCAATGAATGCTGGTACTGAGTGCCATCTGATGGAAAGACAGGCTCATAAAACATGATAGTGTATCATACACCAAACACCATACACCATACACTATGGCTGTAACACATCTTTAGAAGCTTTAAGCATTCACTGTGTATTTTGATCACCCCTTGTGTGAGTCCATATATAAAGTTCAAGGACAGAAAAAACTAAGCCTGATAGTGCATGCCTGTAATCCTAGAATTCTAGGATACTGAGGCAGGAGGATTGCAAGTTCAAGCCCAGTCTGGGCAACTTAATAACTTAGTGAAAGCCTGGTTTAAAATTTAAAAAGGACTTGGGATATAGTTCAGTCCAAAGGTCCTAGGCTGAATACTCAATATCACACACACACACACACACACACACACACACACACACACACACAGGAAAAGAAAAGAAAGGAAAGGAAGGAGAGGGGAGAGAAAGAGAGAACATAAGTACAACTACTCTAGGATAGAAATCAGATTTCTGGGCTATCACTAGCAAAGGGTATGAATGAATTTTCTGGGGAATGGAACTGCTTAATGGCTTAACTGGAGTTACAGAGGGACATATAATTGTCTAAGCTTACTGAGTTAAAATCTTATATTTATGATTTTTTGTTATATATAAATTAAAACTCAATAATTTTTTTTATAAAATAAGGCCCCCAAACCTGAAACAACAGCATCAAGACTTCCAACTGTTGAGTTCATGTGATTAAACTGTTGTCTTGGATGATTAAATAGAAGTCTCAAATTAAGGGAGAAAATAAAATAAGGTCATGTGGTTGAGGGTGTCTGAGCATCAGACTAATTTAGGTGGGGTAATTAGCAAGACACACAGTGAGCCATGTAGTGTGGAAAGAATACGCCAACAGGGACAGCAAAGGCAAAGACTAAGATGGAAGTGAGTGCGGCATGTGCCTGGAACTTAGTGAGCTACGAGAAGTGGTGAGAGATGATACCAAAGGGGGAGGGGTGGATCATGGGGGTTAGGCAAACCATGATGGGAAGCTACTGAAGGAAAACCCTTCCAGGTGTATAGTACGGTGATATACTTTCTGCTATAAAGGATCACTCTGACTGCTCTGTGAAGAATAGATTGGGGATTTAGAGGATTGGAAGACAAGAAGCAGTAGCCAGTCAGGAAGTGTTGGTTATTCCCCTTCCCCTTTTAACCTCTTCTCCTGTTATATTCTCTGCCTTTCTGTGACCCTGAAGGCTGGCCACTCTAGACAGCATCTCCAAAGCTCCTCTGCTGACCCGTTTCTGGTTGAACGTAGTCAGTGGAAGCACCCGCAGGGGATCAAAAAGTGGTAGAAGAATGGTCAGGGTACGCACATTACCACTCCCTGCTAAGCTGTTTCCTACTTTCCTTGACCAGGTCCTGGCTGTGACTGTGTTGCTGCACCTACAGCTCTTGTCACTTATTCCTGGGGATCTTCTGATTGTTTTTCTAGCCCTATCCACGCTTTGGTTAGTAACTGCACCGTTAACATCTCCTTGGTCAATCTATTTGGAATATGCCGTCTGTTTCCTACTAGTCCCCTGATGGTATATGTGGCTACTTCAGGCATAAGGATGATGATGGCTTGGAATACAGTGGCAATGTTGGAGGTAGTTCAAAAAGGGTAATTTTGAAATAGATTTTAGAGATGGAAGCCATAGGATATCCTTACGGTTTGGAGGAGGAGGAGGAGGAGAAAGAGAAATGGAGACCAATCCTTGGAACATGGATACAAGTGATTGGTAGCGCTGTTCGCTGAGGCCAGAGTTCTGAGGAAGACGGAGGTTTGTAGGGGTGCAGATAGGAGAAATGCAGAATTTATTGTCAGCCAGGAGAACTTGAGACATCCAAATGGGATGTCATGCAGGCATATAACATAGCAGCCTGGAGCTCAGTAGAGAAGTTTGACTAAATAGAAACTTGGGAGGATCAGTATATCCTAGAATTTAAAGCCATGGAGCAGGATGAGACCAATTAGTCAGACAGCGTGTTGGGGATTCCCCATTACGTGAGCACAGATAAGAGGCAGGGCCGTCTTCCTCTGAGGAAACTGAACAGGTCAAACATTCACTGCCCCTGACATCTGGCAGCCTGGGCAAGGGCATGTGATCGAGCCCCACCCAACCTGGGACTCCTGACTGTCCTTGGATTTGGAGCTAGTGTTGCCAAGAGGCAAGGGACAGTTTCCGATTCATTCTGATGGTAACTGCTGTAGCATCTAGTGGTCTGTGGCAGTGACGACGGGCACAGTATCTGTAACCAGGGCTGGGGAGAGCGCATAGTGTCCCACGGGGATGATAAAGATACCTGACTACTGTCGTTCTGTAGTTTGAGCTTCTCTGGAACTCTGACCCCTGGTTACCCTGTTTCAGGTCTGTTTTCAAAGCCTGGTTTGACAATTTTCCCGTCAATGCCCATCAGTGAATTTCTTTTCTCCTTAGATTAAGGAGAATTGGTTTCTGCCGATTGCAACTAAAAGTCCTGTTAATACAATGCCTTGAAATCGTAGGCATGCAGTAAATATCTGCTGAATAAGTGTTTGATCTTCTGCACCTAACTTAAAATTGCTCAGTAAGAAGTGCCATGCGTTTCCACCACGGATGCCGTGGTCTAATGGAAAGTCCTTTTTGTTGTTGTTGCTAATTGACAACTTTTCTTGGAGTTTTGGAAAGGCAAAGAAACAAGATGTGGACGGCTGAACTGTCATTCTAATATAACTGGAATGACTATGTTGACTCAAGTATTAAGTCAGTTTCCTTCTAAAAGTGGCATATGGGAATTATTACTCATGAGGAAGTATTCTTCTTTAGATTCTCTTATATTTAATGAAGCTCCACATCAATCCACCTACCATTTTCCTTATTTTAAAAAGTTGTTATAGAAATCCATAAACTCCTAGTTTTAAGATGTGCTTTCCCAATAAAACAAGGACAGCATTTGTCATTTGCTACTAGAATAAAGAACTCATGTTTCACTTTTCAAAACTTCTGAAGGTAATTCAATTCCTCCCTCCCCTTTAGTGCTTTTAAATGAAAGTCAACTGCTGTCTTTGAAGAGACTTAAAGAAATTATTAGAACAGCTGGAGTCTCAATCTGCTTTGGCAAAAGCAAAAAAAAAAAAAAATGTGGAATTATCCTACACTGTTTTTTTAATCCTGCACTGTTTTATTTTACATTTTATTGATTTTAAACTGCTTAAGGGGCCATCTGCTGGTGCTCCTGAAAAGAAACCAACTTTCTGTCTACAGACAGCTCCAGACCCAAAGAGAAGACCAGTGTGAACTCAGCCCGGGAGAGTGTGAGGTCAGCTGACAAAAAAAATGGAGAAGTCACCAGATGAGAAATAAGGTAATTTAAAAAGGTCCGTATATCTGGGGTTAACCCTATCAGGTTCTTTTAATAACCCTGCATATCTATACTCTCCCTCTACCCCCAGTTAGTCTCCTGCAAGTCCTCTCAAGCTTTAATATGAACACCAGTTACCTGATGATCTTGTTTTGATGCAAATTTGGACTAAGAAGGTGAATAATCAGGCTCTGGGTCACCATAACATCTCTCACTTGGATGTTCACAGCGTCTTTCTAACTGGTCTCCCTGCATCTAGGCTTGATGTTATTCTCAACTGATTCTTAAGAGAGAGGGCAGAAAATGTTCATATAAAAGCTAATCTGGACTCTGTCATACTCCCCTAAAGCAACTGGGGTTAAATAATTTCCTAAAGGCCACTAAGGTAGTAGGGGTGGAGGAGAACCTGGGTCTTGGGTCTGTCGGACTGCAAAACCTGCACCACTTTTGCTACATTTCATCAAGTGTCCCCAGAGTTACAAAATAGTCTCGAGAAATGCCGGTCTTTTGGGGGGAATGAAATGAGACTTTGTCATGGTTTAAATATTTTTAAAAGTCATACTGCTTAAGAATTAGAAATACAAGGAATACAAGGAGCCTAGTGCCATGGTGTTTTAAGTAGGACATGGACTACCATGAACACACATTCTGGATGAGAAGTGATAGTTGTGATCATTTCCTGTGCCTGCTGTAATAAATGACCACAAACTGGGTTGCTTAACACAACAGGAATTCATTTGCTACCATTTTGGGAAGCCAGTAGTTTAAAGTCAAGGTGTCAGGCAGAGCCGAAAGTTCTAGGGGAGAACCCTTGCCTCCTACAGCTGATGGTGGTGCCAGATGTTGCTTGGCATAATTCCAGTCTCTGCCTTCATCATCAAACGAGCTCCTCCTTTTGTCCCTATATCTGTGTCTTCTCATCTGTTTTGTATGAGGATGTCATCAGATCTAGAGTCCACCCAGGCATCCCAGGATAGTTTCATCTTGAGACCCTGACCTTAATTATATCTTCAAAATCCCCATTAGGCTCTGGATATGGATTGAGTGTGTCCCGCCTGCAAAGGTTCACGCGTTGGGAGCTTGGTCCTCAGTGTTGCAATGTTAAGAGGTGAGGCCTAGTGGCAGGCCCACACTGGCCTCTACCCATTCTGGCTTCCCTTCTCACAGTGTGATCTCTCCCTCTTGCACACACTCTGATCAGGATGCCATCTTCTGTGATGTGACCCAGCCAAAGATACTGTAACCAAAACCCGAATTAATGAGGACACACAATATTGACATCAATTCTTCAAAATCATAAGGTAAATAAACCTCTTTTCTTTATAAAGCTCTCAGTCTCAGGTTTTTGCTTATAAACTGACTAATTTTCTTTTTCCAAATAAGATCGCACAGGCTCTGGAGGTTAGGAAGTGGACCCATCTTTTAGGAGTAGGCACCACTCAGCCCACTGCAGTTGGTGGCATAAAATCGAGGGATTCACAGTCCTCCCGTGACCACTGTGTTGACCACATTTGGGTCTCAACTCTTCTTGTGAATCCTGGGCTTTCTCAAATGCCTCAGTCCCTACCGAGAAGAAATAGAAAGTCAAATTAGTATTTATAAACCCTTACACCAAAGTATTATAAGGCATATCCAACACATTTATATTTAGACAAGTGTACACTTATCTCTCACTCCAGATAGCCACAGGCATGACACTCAAAATATTTCACAACTGATCTAGTGCAGGCACCAACCCATCGGAATGGACCCTGCACCCCATCAGAATGCTACCCACTATAACTAACAGGCGCTTCTGTACTGTGCCTACTGAAAGAGTACCAGTAACAATTTATTACTTACTCCCTCACATTTAAGGAGAATCTGGGTTTTCAGGGTATTTTCATATTATTCATGTGGGTTAATTTTATGAGTCAACTTGACCGGGACACGGGGTGTCCAGATTAAACATTATTTCTGAATATGTCCCTGAGAGTGTTTTCTGGATAAAATTAGCTCTTGAATCAGGAGCCTGAATAAGGCACAATGCCCTCTCCATGGGGCTGGCAGACAGGAAGGGCGGATTTATGCACTTTACATCAAACTATATCTTCATAAATTTAAAAAATACAAAGATTTTAAAAGGCAAGAAGAATGAGTTAAAAGCAGAAAAATGATCTGTAATGTCTAATAATTTTAAAGGCGAGCACAAGAAACACCTGACTTGACAGTGTGGAGAAAAACTTGGGGGCTTTTGTTGACCACAAGTTCCATGTGAGTCAGCCGAGTGGCATGGAGATTGGAGAAGTTTGTGTAATTTAAGCTGTTTTAGCAAAGTCTCTGTTATATTTCATCTTGTTGGCTCCAGCCCCTTATTTTCAAGTCTGTTTGACTCTTAATTCCATCATGTGGAGTGAAACGGGGTTGTAGAGAGAAGTCTTAGCTAGGAAAATAAAGCTTTGGATCTTTAAATGAAGACAGTATTTTTAAACACTAAACAAAAGTCCGATAAGTTGTTTTCTTAATAAATGGGCTTAGATTTTGAGACAAGATGTAACATTCTCCAAAAATTGTTGTGAAATTTAAGAGGATCCTTAGGCCAAGAGCTAAGATGGTAAGAAGAAAAGTAACCCTGCCATATATGGAGGAGCTTGAGACGAAAAACTAAGGAAGGACATAGAAGGGATTTTATTGTGAATATGGGAAGAGGGCATGTTTATGCACTCATGAAACCAGAGCTGAACCTACAGTAGGTGTGGGGGTGAACTCAATTGGAGTTTTGTGTTAAGAAGAAAACTTGTAATACCCAGAGTCCTGCAAAAGAAAGAGCGCTAACCCTCCTGGGAAGAGTTTAAGCAGTTGCTGAATGGACATAGTTAGTGCCGAGAAGACTCCTGCCGGATAGTACCTCTTTCCAGATGTGAAGACATAAAGAATGGCACCAACGGGAAAACAGGTGGGATCTCAAAAAGAACAAGACAGGAAGCATGCTTGATGTTTGATGATGACTATTTATCTACAGTCTCTTAAATATGGCCAGTGGGAATGCTTCTCATTTTTAACTAGAAGTGGGCCAAGAAATATGTGTAAGGTTGCTGCAACTTTCCCAAGGTGCCGTCTCTGAAATGGAACTGGGGCTAACTCCCAAAGTTATGTTTTCAGAAGAAAGAGGCCAGCTCCAAGTACTATATAGATTCTTGAGTGCATTTATGGGACTGCCCATTACAAAATCTTGCCTCTGTCAAGGTGAATAGAAAAGACCTTACTATAACGCTTTTTAAAAATCTTTTTTCAGGCTGGGGGATACAGTTCAACAGCAAAACATTTGCCTAGCATGCATGAGGCCTTGGGTTTAATCCCCAACACTGCTAAAAAATAAATTTAAAAACCCATCCCTTTCAAGCACACTTTCTTTACCCCTCCGAAATTGAAATGTAGCTATGTGGAGAACTCACCAAATTTTTATGCTTATGATAAAGCTTTCAGTTTAATTGTGTCTAGTTTAGTAGAGTTGACATCAAATATAAAAGATTATGAAGTACGTGTTGGTCAATATGACCCTGTCCAGAATTCAATGCTTGTTTTATTCTGTGGTTGAAAAATACTGTCATAAATATCTATGACAATTAAGTACATAAGGTTATTTAAAGTATGTTCTCTTACTAAAGCAGCACAAAAATATTGCATAAACAAATAAAACTTGAAGCAAGCATATTTCATTTGCTTAAAGAACACTAAGGAAGCCACAGAAGCAAAGCTTCTGATGGCCAGCAGGCAATTGGGACATAATTTTAGGGGTGACATGACATGACAAATTGCTTCTGTACACAAATTTAACTCCAGAATATAATTCATCTCCAGCTCCCATCACATTATTCCTCCTTACTGATGTGTGCGCCCATTCTGTTATCTCTGGAGTCTGAGCAGGACCAAGTTTTCTTTGCAACTCTTGCTCCAAAGATGCAAAACCACTAGAGAAAAAGAAACCCACATAACATTGCCTTTTTTGGCATACCTTTCAAAATGTAAATGTTATTCTTTTGGTCCCACGAATATGTTTACTTTGAGAGTCCAGGGTTAGCCATAGAATAATAATCTTTTGAGCAAGGCACCCTGAGTAGAGACAAGAGCAGCCATAGTTTGATTCCATGGAAGTTTGATCTGAAGTTCTACAAGGGGATACATGTGAATTTGGGATATTCACTTAACTCTTGAGTTTCCTCATATGTAAAATGTAGATAATAATATACTATCCTAAGGTTGTTATGAACTAGGTGATATCATGAATGTTACAGGTCTAACCACACAGTTTGTGTCTGTGGGGTCTGGTATTATTATCAACCACTTAACTAAATTTATTTACCAAACACTGTTCTAGGGACTGAGAATAGGGCAGTGAATATAATAACTGGAATCCTTTTACTTATAGATCTTAAATCTGTGGGGAAACAAAATTAAATAAGTAAAAGAGGTAGTCCGTCAGAAGGTGATTGCTGCTATGGAGAACAGTGTAACAGGGAAGGAGTACAGGAGTGCAGGCATTGGACACAGGGGTAGCAGCTTTCGAGGGAGTGTCACAGAAGATGGTCACGCACAGGCAAAGACCTAAAGGTCTTTGAGATGAAGCAATCAGATGAGAATGAGCCAGGAATCATGAGGACATCTAGGGGAAGTGTCTTAGGCAGCGAGAATAACAACCCAGGAATTCTGAAGTAGAAGCATGCTAGAGCAGGGCTGTTCGGAAAAGCAGGTGGCCGATGTGGAGTGGTATGAGTGACAGGGAGAGTCACAGGAAATGCGGTCAGAGAAGTAATGGGGCCAGATCACGTGAAGCCAGATCATATAGTAGTGCTGATATGCAGCAAGTGCTGAATATGTAAAAGAGCGTTATTATAACATCACCATCACCACCTCCGGCTTAGATATTTAAAGGCTCACCCATTGCCAGGTTGAAAATACACTACAGAGGAGACAAGTGTTGCAGCAGGAAGACACTGAAGCAACCAGATGAGAGATGGTGATGGGACGTTGAATAGCATGGCCAGACTCTGTGTATATTTGAAGTTAGAACTAAAAGGATTTCTTTATTTAGGTGTAAGTTATAAAGAGAAGTCAATGATGACACTAAAGTTTTGGTGCCTGAGCAGTGGGAAGGATAAGATATCTAGTTATAATTGCAGATGAAGGCTACACAGGTGGAGCAGATTCTGGAGATCAGCGGCTAGTTTTGAAATGTGTTACATTTGACATATCTATTGCAGATCCATGTGGACAGGCAAAGTAGGCAGTTGGATGTGTAAGTCTAGAGTTCAGGGGAGAGGACCATGCTGCTGTTATCGCTGTATGGATTGTATATAGAGCCATGAACTGGACAAGATCACAAAAGAGAAAGGATAGATAAAGAGAATAAAGAAGCAAGCCCTGGTGCACTCCAAGGGAGAGGATAAACAAATGTACTGGGGTGGAAAGTAGATTTGTGGTTGTTGGGAGCTGAGAGTGGAGGCAGGGTGAGGAGCTACTTTGGGGGGATGTTGACAATGTTCTGGAATTAGTGGTGATGATTGCACAACTCTGTGAGTCCACAAAAAATTATTGAATTAAATATTGCAAAAAGGGTAGGTTTTGCGGTATGTGAATTTGCCTCAATTTAAAAAAGAAGTCAGGGAGAAGAGGAAGAATTAAAGAAAACCAAGAAGGAGTGGTCAGGGAGATGGGAAGACAACCAGGAATGGACTGTCCTGGAAGGCAAGTGAAAGCAAGGTTTAATAGGAGTGTATCAAATGCTGCAGGACTTCACCCAGGTGGAGGGCGAAGGCTGCATCATTGGATTTAGTGCCATGAAGATCACTGATGTCCTTGACAAGAGTCGTTTAGGTAGAATGGTGGAGGTGCCAACCTCAATGGAGTGAGATGGGGAGAAATACTTTCTGGTTACTGTTGGAGAATGTTAGGGAGTCAATTCCTTCTTTTGAAAACTGGTGAACAATCAAGTATGTCTCCTATCTGTAGAACTGGTACTATTATAAAATTTTATACCATTGGTTTTATTGTTTATTTTTCTTCTCTTTAAAATAAAAAAGCAAAAAATAAAAAATAGAAGTAAAAATTGACCAAAACAAACAAGCAAAATAGATATAAATGTAAATGAGTAAATGAGAGGATATTTCTCTTTGTAGAATATTCTACCCAAGCCTGGCGTGGTGGCGCACGCCTGTAATCCCAGCACTCGGGAGGCTGAGGTAGGAGGATCATTGTGAGTTTGAGACCAGCCTGGGCTACAAAGTGAGCTCAAGGCCAGCCTGAACTGCATAGCAAGACCCTGTCTCAAAAAAATGACAATAAAAAAAAGAAAGAAAAAAGAAATATTCCCCCTAATGAATGAGGATTGGATGATAGGATTCCAATGCCAACACTTCACACTCAACAGTGGAGCACCAGCAGCTGCTAACATCACACAGAAATAGTCGCACAATTCCATGCTTAGCAATGGAAGTACAGCTACTCCTCGTTTAATGACCTACCTGGTCAATGACTGTCTGGACTTATGACTGAGGTACACTCTTCAGATTTATGGCCAGCTTCTTGGACCTATGACCCATCTTTGTTTTCTTGGTGCATACCTTATTTATATAGTACTGTAATTTTTGCTGGTTGTACTGTATAGTAGAGAACTGTAGTTTTATATTCTGTTATATATTACAGTACTACTTGTAAAGGTTAGGCAGATAAAAGCAAGGTCATCAAGTTGGAGTTTGACTGTTTCTTGGTTCTGAATACATATTGAATGTATATACTATATATGTTTCCTCATTTAGCTATATATGATTGATTCCTCATTTAGCAACCTTTTCACTCAGCACCCTACTCTCAGGACTGTAAGTCAGTCATTAACCAAGGAATATCTGTACACAACACCACCAACAAAGTGGTCTTGCAAAAAAAATCAAAACAAATTATATTAGAGTTCTAGATCCAGCTAATAACAACATATAGGAAATACAGAAGATACAACAGTACATTAAATAACACCACAGGGATATCTTAAACTCCAGACTGAGGGAAATTCTATAGGAGAAATGACTAACTTTTCCAAAAAATAAGTTTTAAGGGAAAAAAGGAGATGGACTGAAAACTTATTTGAGTGCTCTATCAGTTAATTGCAGTATATGACTCTTATTTGGATCCTAATTTAAACAAATTTTTCTCAAATAAAGTTAGGACACTCTGAGACTGTTGTACATTTGAATATTGACTGGATATTAAGGATTATATATATGGTATAGTTACAATTATACAATATATAGGATTTTCTTCCAATTAATTTGGGAGGGAAATGGGTGAGACAGATAAAAAAAAAGTTAGCTATGACTGAATAATTTTGAAGCAGATTATAGGTACATGAGGGTTGAATATTCTTTTTACTTTCTACATTATTAAACATTTTACTTTTATATATGTCTGAACTTCTTCATAATAAAACATTAAAATATGTGGTGCAAATGTACCATTTCAAGTAGTAGTCATGTTAATTAGGGATAATGGGACCACACATATTTATTATACTGTTCTCTGCAGTTTTTTGTATTGTTTCACTATTTCTTACAAAATCCCAACAACCATATAGTTTAAAATGCAATGGAAGAATCTTAATGTACTTCCTTATACTTTTCTGTATCTAAGATGTCTAAAATTTTTGCCAGTACAACTAGAAGTTTTACTGTAGACCTTGGTAGGTCTTGCAATTTTCATAGAATTGTGTTTCTAAATAATTATTGAGATTGGATGTTTTATTTTCATATTTTTCCATTCCTCTTGGACATGAAAGCAGATCCACTGCTCAAGGGAGGAGGGTTTTTTTGTCTTAATGTTATAAAATTTCCATTTCCACTGGCCTCTTGCACTCTGCACTCCTTGCTAACCATCTTTCTGCATCTTTGATACATTAATAAGAGGGAGAGAAGATACAAATAAGAGGAGAGAATTTGGAAGATATGAATACTGGCTCTTTTAAGGGGCTTTAATGTGAAAAGGAAAGAGAAAATGGGGCAATTGCAAGGGAAGAGGTGGATTGAGCTGGCTTTGTTCATTGACGGAAGTGCTCTAATAGCCCAGGAAAAATCATGATTTACAGGAAAAAGGGCGGAATTTTTACAGCCTCACTGAGTAGGTGAGAGGAAGTAGGAATCTAGTGAAAAAGTGGAAGGGTTACCCTTAGATAGAAAGATGCAGACACGTCCACTGTAACCTAGCTGGTGGTGGGAGCTTTGGGAAGTTCTTTTATCTTCTGATTACACCTGGCTTTTCAATAAAAGGGGAAGCAAGGTAGCCTGCCGAGAGTGAAGATGCAGGAAGAGATGTGGGAGGTTTGAGGAGAGATGAGAAATATGATAATCTTCAAGGAGAATTGGACAGTGAATATCTAGGTAGGGGAATAGTTTGCCACATGAATCTAAGGACCCACTTGTAGTTGGTGGCCATAAATTTAAAGTGAGGCCACCATCAGTCATGGTGGGTTTGTGTTTTCCCTTAGTTACATTTCAGTTACAGGTGCCTAGCAGCAAGAAAGTTGAATTTAACCATGTTTGAAGTTTTTGCCAAATGTGCAGATCCAAGAAGGGCGAGGAGTTGGAGTGTATGCAAGGGAGAAGTTCAGTGATGGGTGGGGAAGGTAAGCTCGCTATGATAGGGAAAGAGGATGTCAAGGAAGTGAGAGATAGTGAAAACGCAGTAGACTCAATGGATTGGAAGTCCCATGCAGTCAAAGGACAGGTGGAGTCACTAGTGGGACCAGGCTGGACAGTAGGAGAGGCAAGTCTCCCATCGGGCCTTGCAAGGAGACATTGAATGTTTTGGTAGAACCGATGGTAATGATCAGGCCATGCCACCCTGCCTTGGAGCCAGCTAATTATGGACTGAAACCTCTACAAACTGTGAGCCAAATAACCCTTTCCTCCTTTAACTTTAGGTGTTGGATTTTTTGTCTCAGCAACAAGAAAAGGAACTATGACTCACTATGTTGCCCAGGCTGGTCTCAAATTTGTGGGTTCAAGTGATCCTGCTGCTTCAGACTCCTACACAGTTGGGACTACAGACACATACCACTATGCCCAGCTAAGATATGCTCTTTGCAAAAATAAATTGGACTGTGTCTCTGTCCCACTTACCGGTGTTTAGCGGTTCCTTCATTGTTGTTGGAATTTAAACCCCAAGCTCATAGCAGGTCTGTGTCTGCCTCCCCAGTCTCATCTCCCACAGGCCCTCCCTTTTCCTGAAAACTCCACAGAAATTTCTTGGTCCCTCAGATGTGTTTCTGTGCTGTGAGCACATTTGCACATTTGTTCACATTTGTTTTCCCCTCTTCTCGCGGGAGGGCTTCTCTGACCCTTTTGTTCAGCCTTTGGGATCTTTGCTCCATGCGCCAGAACTCCCTTTCCATCGCAGTGTTGCTCTAGGTGTATTGTGACTGTCTTCCCATCTAGATTCTTGGCTTCAGGGACTTTTTCTCTTTTTTTCCTGTCAAGTGCCTAGCTCAGGGTAGGCACTCTGCATCAGTTTCTCCTCATACCCAGCATACTCTCACCTTCCTCTTCCTGAAGAGTCGGGCTATGGATCCTCCACATCTTAGGTTAAAGGTTATCTCCTCCCGGATACTATCCTTGACCATTGTCTGGTAGCCGCCAGTCACTCTGTCACACCACCTTCCTTTCATTCTCTGTGCTGCATTTGCCGCTCAAAGTTGTTATCCTTATCTGTGTGTTTCTTTGTTGCCTGTGTACTGCCTGTCTTCCTGGCAGGGAAGTATGCTCCATAGGAGCAGGACCCTTGTTTGATTTTGTCCCACGCTGTAGCACAGCATGTAGATTAAAATTTGGCACATTAATGTTAAATGAGGGGGCTGGGGATTTAGCTCAGCGGCAAAGCGCCTGCCTGGCAAGCGCAAGGTCGTGAGTTCGGTTCCCGATACCAGAGAAAAACCAAAAAAAAAAAAAAAAAATGTTAAACGAATGTGTATTGGATGGGTTGAATGAGTGAACTAATAAATCATCAATCAGTCAGTCAAAAGTGACTCTCCACAGAGAGCAAGTCTTCATGCAGGAAGTGGTAAACCAACCGAGTAGACTGAGAAGTTAACTGGGGCTTAAGACGGGTCATCACTGATTCCCAAAGGGCTATTTCCTGCATTCTTTCAGCCTGAGTCAACTCTGGGACTCACTAAAGGAGGATACAGGGAAAGGTTCTTCTTAAAATATTGCCAAATGGCACAGACCTTTGAAATGAGAGCAAACATTCCCACTCCACGGTGGGCTGAAGGGACAGGCTAGCAGAGGGTAGCTTCTCAGAACCGTTGTTGGGTGATGGAGACCGGGTAATCACTGACAGGTAAGGCGTGAGGCACAGAGGTCACACGAGCACTCACACAACAAGCGTACCTCGGACTAATGATGCGGCCCAGGGCAGGAATGACTGTCCAGATGTCTACAGCCCTTTTGAAGGGGTTCAGCTTTTCTGGAGGGCAGGGAAGGCGCACATTGGCTGACATCCTCCGCATTCCATCTCTGCTCTGCTCTCTGTCTTCAGCCTGCTACCTCCCTACTCCTTATGGCAAGAACAGAGTCACTACCAATGGCAGGAACAGAGCCATCATTCCACCTCCAGTAGGTCTGCCTGGAGAAACATGCCCCACCTATTAAACCGAGCCCTTCGTGCCTGTGAATCCTAAGAAGTGAACCTAAATGGAGCCCTTGACAAGTGCTTCTTCTCTCAGCAGCAAAGTTGAGGTACTGAGCTTTCCAGCAAACATTTCTCAAGCCACCTCTTTTCTTTAAAGAAAAACCTGCAAACTAAAGAGCTCTCAAGCAAAAAGTCCCCCTCCTTACCACTTCCTCTGGTGGCAAGCCATGCCAGCTTGGAAATCACCCAAGGAACTGTGATGCCAGAGCTTTTATAAACAAAGCACAAGTTCCTTCACATACTGACTGATTGATAGAAGTCCTGTGGGATTCAACCTTTGGAGGATTCACACCCCAAAGCTACTTGGTTAAATATTAAGTATTACCAAAATAGACACTAAGCCCAAAATATGAAAGCAAACATCCCAAAGTCTTGCTCGCTTGGCCTTTCACATATCGTTCTGGTGTGGTGCATAAACAACATAACAGGCAGGGGATGTAGCTCAGAGGCACAAGCGCCTGCCTAGCAATCACAAGGTCCTGAGTTCAATTCCGGTACCAAAAAAAAAAAAAAAAAAAACAATAGAACAATTAATTCTAACTCATGAAAGGTTCCAGGGGCACTGGGCCACCATATATGCAAAAAATATGTGTTGATGAAAAAGTATATAGTACAGACACATGCAGTGTAACCAGGAACCCCTCTCTGCAACACCTTTGGGCACCAAGACACAATGACTTGACCCCATAACATCAAGACCAGATTCTACTTCACACCTGGGACCAGAGATAGAAATTCAAGTTTAATTTCTGGTCTCTGGAGCAAGAAAACGTCGAAACAAGCTGGGTGGAGTTGGAGACTGGGACAGGAGGATTGCCACTTCAGTCTGGACAAACTAGTGAGAATCCATCTCAAAATAAAATTTTAAAAGGGCTGGGAGATGCACTCAGTGTGAGACCCTGGGCTCAATCCCCAGCATGGAAAAAGGAAAGCCTCCCAACCCAAACTATCCCTTAATCAGTTCAGAGCTGGGGGTGGGGCGGGTACAAATCCGGGAGCACTGGGGAGGAATTTACACTTTTGATTTCAACAAAATCCTTCGTGAATCTTAGCAATCCATTTGATCATTCTTAAACTCGCAAGCACATTTAGTTTCATAGGAAGTATATATCCAAATCTGGATTAGAGCAACTCTCTCCCAGAGTCCTGTGTCTGAGACTCTGGCAGAGCAGAACTCAGGGAAGTAATGTTATGAAACAGACATTCTGTGTGAGTGGCAATGCCTTTTCGTAAATAGAAAAGCAGAGAGAGAAGAGAGAAGAGAGAAGAGAGAGGAGAGGGGGAGAGGGAGAGGAGAAGGAGGCGGGGAGGTGTGGAAGGAGAGGATGATGATAAGAGCAGGAGGAGAAGAAAGAGGAGAAGGAAGGGAAGAGAGGAGTGGAAGAAGTTGGAGTGGAGGAAGGAGCAGGAGGAAGTGGAGAGGAGGGGAAATGGAAAAGGAAAGGACAGGAACAGAAGAAAGGACCAAAAACACAATTTGTTAATGAGTTCATCTTTTTTCTACAGGACTGGCCACACAATGCTCCCTTTGCAGAACAAGATGAAGGAAAATGAGAAAGCAAAAATGTGGAGCAGTAAGTAGGCATTTCGTGGTTTTCTGAAACCACTAAACTCCATACGCCTTCCACCAGAGCAGTCCCGAGTGCACAAGAGGGACCAGCACACGCTCATACGCCGCTGCCGCCGGCCTTTCCCAGCAACACCAGGCCCACCGACAGCACACCGTATTTCAGGTCCCAGGGGACTCTTTCCCATCTGACCTTGGCTGTGAGAAACAAACCTGAACAGAGGCTTTCCTTGTCCTTCAGCCATTCTTAGCTGAATGGGTACAATGAACCAAGCTTCAGCAAAATCCACCGACAGCAGCTGGGAAGAGAAGGGGAATTATGGGGCAGATGATAAAGGCCTTTGATTATGGAAGCATTTCCTGAATAGAGAGGACAGCATCACCACCAAGCATTTTATTAAGTGAAGAAAACAATGGCACACATGCTGAAAACATGCACCCACATCCCAGAAGATATTTCCAAAGCTAACCTTGACTCTCAGTTCATTGAATGAGGCCACCTTGGCCCTGAAGATATTACTTTCAGAACACACTGCCAATTCTTTGGAATATCCTTGGTGCTTGATTTGAATTTTTTATTAGACCCACATTGACCATGGCAACTAGGTAGATGTGCATCTAGAGAGAAAGTGAAGTGGGTTTGCTCAGGTATCACGTAGCTTGGCCATTAAGAGCAGCTTCTGTGATGTCTAGCATTTTGGCAGCCACTTTGGAATAAGTGTGCAATCTCCCAAAGGACCTTCCTGGAAGGGTAACAGTCATTTAATAAATGTGCAAGTTCTGATGTCATTGAATAAATATGAAACTCTGATATGCGTGTTAAAATTCGATCTGCTTTCTTGTTGAACCATGTGTTTGAGGAGGAAAGGATGGGAATGGGCTGCAGAACTCAGAGTCATGGGATGTCACTACGTTCACATGCCTCTTCCTATGTGGTAGGAGAAGGCTTCAGTGCAAGGTTCAGCCAACCTTTTGTGTAAGGGCCACATATGGGCAATATGGGCTCTTGTCACACGAACTCTGTCGTACAGGTGGTGCAAAAGTGGCTGGAGACAATACTGAAACAAGTGAGCATGGCTGTGTGCCAATAAAACTTTATTTGTAAAATCAGCGAGGATTAGATTTGCTCCATGGGCCAGATTTGGTCCTCTGGCCCTAGAGTGCTGACACTTGCTTTTGTGTAAAGCAGATACTGCTTTGCAGACTTTTTGTTCGTCATCTCCAAACAACTTGCTGGAAGATAAAGGGGCAAGCAGAGGTCCCTGGGCTCCCATAATCACTTCTCTTCAACCATTTTCAGCTTAATCCCATGATGTCATTCAGAAATGCAATGGGTCACTGGTGGGGTCACATTACTCACAGGAAAACAGGATGTTTGACACCTAAAATATTCAGCACCAGCTCAGATCTTGGCTCTGCAAAAATGCGCTTACATAATGGGAAGCAGCGGCAAAGGGAAGGCAGAGATAGGAAGCTGAGAGGAGACAGGCACACTTGGAGAAGGCTCCCTGGGCCAGGCTCAGATGGTGGGCCTGCTGCCCTGGAGAGAATGTCTCTCCTTGCAGCTGTCACTTTGGTGGACAGATGACTTCATTTCAACTCCCTCCTAAGTAAAGGGGCTATCATCTCTCACGTGGGAGCACTACCATATGGTAGGTGCTTTGAAAAGTTGTATGAAAAGTATAAAGTACTTCGGGGGGAAAAAACCACTTCCAAAGGCATGAAATTTGTCTAGAAAAGGATCCGGCAGTTTCTTTGAAATACCATAGCTTCCTAGGAAATGGAGTCAAAATCAGTTGGATTAAGTAACACGAGGGGCATTAGCAAGGCAACTTAACAGGGAGATCACTTTTCCTGTGTTTACATATTTTAGTGCAACTCAAATCTGCAACACTCACTCCCAAAGCTCTCCCAGAGCCTTCCCCTCTGCTCAGCACCCACTACTCTCTCTGTCTTGTACTTCAGGCTCAAAAATACAGAAGGCTTTTAAATTTCCCACATCCTGATACCGCCACACTGAGGACTGAGCCTCCAAGACGTGTACCACTGGGAAACACACTCAGACCAGATCCAGATCATAGCGGTGGCCCTGAGCAAGTCAGTAGATCCTGTGCTCGTCAGTGTTCCCACCTGCATGACCTTCCCTGACAGTGACGAAATGGGAATTCAAAGAGAAAGGGCACGGGAAGCTTTCAGTGCAGCACTTATCACACATTGTAAGCACCTCATCATTGTTTGCTGCTGTTATCTGAAGTTCCCTATCATTACAGCTGCAGTTCTTCCTTTTCAAAGCCCCATTGCTCAGCACGCTGTCTAGCACACAGTAGACACTCAGGAACTGTTGGCTGAAGGAAGAAATTAATTAATAAACATCATTGAATTGCAGCAAGTAACAGGCTTACAGGGCACCCTAGCCTGTAGATTTTCAGTTTTCCTCACTTCTAACCTTTTAAGTTATGGGCCAACACCCTGGTAAGGACATCAAAGGGGGCAAACGGTTAAGGGCCGACTTTATGGCAATTTCAGGCATGCGTGTAATGTAGTAAGAGCTCACTAATTTGGTGATGAATGAATAAATGGAAAATAGCTATTGCTTATGCCAAGCGATAGCTCCAGTAAGTCCCTGACTTATTCTCATTTGACTTACGATTTTTCTGCTTTACAGCCAAAGCATATCCATGTAGCAATTCTGAGTTGTTCATTTTTGTTACCATACTCAATAAACTACATGAGGTATTCAACACTTTACCATAGATAAGCTTTATGTGAGACAGTTTTACCAAACCGCAGGCTAATGTAAGTGTTCTGAGCACAGTCAAGGTAGGTTAGGTCAAGCAATCATGTCCAATAAGTCAGATGTATTACTGGATTTTTGATTCACTACATTTTCAACTTACAATGCGTTTACTGGGATGGAAACCCACCATAAGTTGAGGAGCACATGTATTTGAAGTCTAAGAAAAAAGAGTCTGCCCTGCCCCTGTCTCTAGGGTTCATGATGTTGGGGGTTCATCAGGATGAGGGGACCTCTCTGAAAGTCGGCCTAGGGAAGCAGAAGGTAATCCTCCAGCACTACCTCTTTGTCTTCTTCTCCTGACTTCCTCAACCAGTCCCACAGGGGCGTGTGGGCCTACCCACCACCTGCCTCACTGGAAGATGAATCTCTTGCATTAACAAATGTTTGGGGCTTTTGAGAGCCAAATTTCTATCTGCACACACATCCGCCCTCGCCCAGAGAGCCATTGCTCCAGCTGCTAAGGTAAAAGAGGGGTTAGCCAGGAATTCAGGCTCACATTCTCCATGGGGGAAGACATTCATTTTCATATAAACAGCATATGGTGGTCATCTACCCCACACAAGGAGGCTGTAGGGATTCCTGGCACACTGGTAATTTTAAGTTTCAAAGTTTCTCCAAGATTCTGGAAACAAAACTGCAGAAAACATAGAAAGGGAAACTATCTCGAGCAGGCCACAGCGATCCTTGATCCACAGAGAGCTTCACAGGCGGGTCAGAGGCTCCAGCCAAGCTCTCCCAGGAGAAAGCTTCCTGCGAGTCCAAGGCAGGGCTATAGGGTGTTGGCTTCTCACCCCGAGAAATGGCCTGGGAATCAATGAGTGCACTGTGCTCAGCTGCTGACGCCGGGAAGCCTCGGCCTTGGGCCACAGGGAGCAAGACGCTGTGGGCTATGTGAGCACTGACAAGACCCTTCAAGGCTTCCAGCTTTCCTCCAGAGGAAGGCTTGACTTGGCTCTCGCTACAAATCCTGTCAACCACATCAGAGCTGTTTCACAAAAGCGCTCAGAAAATGGAAAATGTTAAGGACATTTGTGGGAACCCAGAAGGAGCCAAACCCAAGCTCGGCATCATTTTCCTCACCACCCAAGGAGCCACCTTCACAAGTCTTGAAGAAGCAGAAGAGGAAATCAGGGTCCTCATGTCCTGTCAAGGAGGTCCCAGTAAGCTCCAGGATACCTCTGGGAATCTGCGTCTCCCGGGCTGCTTCAAGCGTTGGAGCCCAGGGTCTGCTTTGAGCCAACTGTGTCATCTATCATGTCTTATAATGAGTAACAGTCACACTAACCATAACAGCTACCGTTGATAGGGTGTTCACTGTAGCCCAGGCACTGTGCGAAGTTGCTGTGTGGCTTTGTGCATTCACTGAACCTCTCTGAGCCTTGGCTTCTTCCTTGCTTGTAAGAGAGGGGGCAATAATGATGCTTAGCTCAAACGGTGGTTGCTGTGGTTCAGTGAGACAGCTTATATGAAGGGCTTAACCCTGTGCCTGACCCAGGTTAGAGACTTCAACAAGTGATAACTGCTGTTGTTATGACTACCTGTAGTAGCAAAGATTAGGAGCAAAGGGGAAAGCAAGCGTGGTCTTAGCTCCATTTCCGTCTCCCTTTGCTCACCCTCACCTTGGGTCTTAGACACAGACTCTCAGTTCTCTGCCAACGCTGCAAAAGAGCAGGTAGGGCCCAGGTTCACCGGCCTGCCATCGCCAAGCACACACCAATCACGGGCCTGCGGGCGCATCAACAGCTCTGAGCAGACGGCTCCCGCCTCTCTCTGCCAGCTCCCTTCTCTGCACTCTTCACGTCTCCTTGGTATCACGTGGGCCCGGCTCCGCAGGGCGATGTGTGCGGCCTGCCCTAGAGACGGGAAAAGCAGTTACTCGGTGGTCTTGCCAGGCAGTACAGGCGTGAGTCAGAAATGCCAAGGCATTTGAAAGCAAGTTTCACCCCCTCTGTGGTGGCTCTTGCAATAATGCTCCAAAAGGCATTTTTCTACTTCTTCTGACGGTAGAGCAAAAAAGAAAGAATGAGAGGCACTTACCAGGCTGGTGAAGGGAATGGTTGACCTCGGTTTGTTTGTTGGATGGTTCATTCATTCATTCATTTATTCCATTCTTAGTAATTCACCATTTCTATCTATGGCTTCCACAGTCACACATTCACCCTATATAGATCAAACTTTTCTATACTTTGTTTCCATACGGGTGAGTGCAGGTGCATACAGAGTGAAATAAAAGACTGAAACACATTAATTTTAGTATATGTGCTGCTGAAGCAAGCACTGAAACACATCAAGACATTAACAATGATTATTTGTAGGAAGCACTTTTATTATTTTAATTATTTTAATTGAACATGATAATGGTATAAATGCATGGGATACAGTGTGAAGTTAGGATGCATGGATATCTTGTTTAGCGATCAAATCAGGATGATTAGAATCCCCACCACCTCAAGCATTTATCATTTCTTTGAGGTGAAACATTCAAAGTCCTCTGTTCTGGTTACTGCTGTGAGGATAGGAAGAAGAGAACCATTTCATACTGTTAGCGGGGAGGTGAATTAGACCAGCCAACGTGGAGAACAGTATGGCAGTTCCTCAAAAACTTAAAGATGGAACTCCCTCATAACCTAGCCACCCCACTTCTGGGTATATACCCAAAGGAAATGAAATCGGATGTCCAACAGACACCTGCTCGCCCATGTTCACTGCAGGGAAACGTTTTTGTGTTTCCTTCTTTCTTAAATATGTTAAATTTCTCACAATGCATACACATTATCTTCTTATCTGACAAATAATGTGATTAATTTCAAAAGCGAAAGAGTCTGCAAAGAGCTCCATGAGGTATGATTCTGTTTCCATGACATTCTAGAAAAAGCAAAACTACAGGCACAGAAAACAAAACAAGTCAATGTTGGCCAGAAGCCTGGGGCTGATGAATGGGTTAAATCACAAAAGGACATGGGGAATGTTTTGAGAAGATGGAAATGTTCCATATCTTGATTGTGGTGATGGTTACATGTCTGTACGCATTTTTAAAAACTCAAACACAGGTATACTAGAAGAGATAAAATTTACAGTTTGTCAATCATACTTCAATAAGCCAAAGTTAGTTTGTTCTTTTTTAAGTCTGGCTTATTTCTCCAGTTCTAATATCTCTGGAGAATCTGATGGACCTAGAAAGATAATGAAACTTTTAAAAGGTATGATCTAGAGAGTAAGATTATAGAAAGAGGTAAGGGAAAATTTCATAGTCCTGTCAGTCTCTTAAAGTTCAGCCATAGAAGGCTGAGGCTTGATCTCAGTATTTTATTCTTTGTTGCATTTTATAGTCACTCGAGACTGAGATTTATGTGAGAGACATAGTTTTCCTTAGTACTTAATGAGGTGACTTTAGCATGAATTCAAGTATATGATTTACAACTCGAGTGATATCTTTATGAAACATTTACATCTGTGACAACACCTAATAAAATTTTTTATTGGAAACAGTGCTTGTATGGTTAGAACAGCCTGTCAAAATAATTCCCTTTGGCCCAAACACATCACTAATTGATTATGTACCCTGTTGCTCATGCCAATATTACATCTAAATCCAATCTGATGGGGAGTAGAGGAAAGGGCATACCAATGATATCATGTTCTTCATGAAAATTGGGGTTTTCATTTACTACCAGGAACATCACCTAAAGACTGAGAGTAACAAGCCTGAAGCTGGCAATTTCTGTCTGAATTATCAGGGTAGAAATGATTTTCCAAATTGAGTCATGTCATTTAAATATTTGAGACCTGCTTTGTGTTTTATTTCATAGAGAATTGGATCATGGTCCGTAAGACATTTTACAGTTGGCGTGGACTCTGAAGCTACCCTTTCATTTCACCCTTACGTTAACAACAAGAGAAAGTTCTATAATACATCAGGGTTATGGAAGGAAGGTGGACAGCAGGTTCAACACAGATAGAGAATGTCTAACATTTAAGCTATTGATCATGATGAAGGGCATAAGGAAAAGATGGCATGGAGTTCTCTACAGAAAAAAAAACTAACCATCCCAGTCTAGTATATTTACAAACTAGGAATTTTGAGCTCCGAAACTATATATCCAATTACATCTAATTACAGCTCTGTTTCCTCCACTAGACTGAATTTCTTGAGGGCAGGAGCCAGTCTTACGTGCCTTTGATTTTTAGTACCTAGGGTGGGGAGACACTCAAACAAAGTCTGTTGAAGGAAGGAAAGAGGGAGGGAAGAACAGTAATCAAGTCATTAGTCTCCTATAAAAGGTAAAGATTTGAATGCCACCACTGACATCCCTCCCCACGAGTCAGAAAGAGCAGGGCTGCACTGAGTACAGTGTCATGAGAGCAAGTGGCTGGCTCCACGACTGCATGGAGCAGCCAGCTTTGTTCTGGCCTTTATCCCACTGCTAGCTCGGAGCAGCCATCTTGGAAATGCAGCACTGGACATCCAGAGGAGTGGGTGAGGATGCAGAATAGCTAGCCCAGATGATGGCAAACAAAGAGCTTCCTCCTCTCCTTGGCGTCTACGCCTGAGTGCACTTTCTAGGTTAAGACTGGTATTGGTCTAAGAAAACACGAGCAGAGAGAGGGGAAACTTTTCCTTCCTTATTGACCAGGGAGGGGTGTGCTACACATTCAATCCCACCCTGTCCTGGGAAAGACTGCAGCGACCCAATAAAAATGTCTTTATAGGTGAAGAGTGTATTTTGTGAGGTCGTGGGTTAATACACGTATTTGGGGTCAGCACATCAGTCCTCCAGTTTCTGGGCGGAGGAATAAAATCCAGCTGAGGAAGGAATGGAGTCACGGTTTAACGTAGAAGCAATTTAAGGAAATACCTTTTAAAAACGGCACCACTTTGTGGAGCAGCGTTCCCTTAGGGTAGTCCTGAAGCGGCTTTACCCAACTGCTGTGGAGGCAAGGAAGACTTCATTTTGGAAATATTGGCTGGGTGAGCTGGTGACTCACACCTCAGATGAATTAATAAAAATTGAGAAAACAAAAACCAGATGTTTCCTTCATCTTAATGTAGGCCTGTATGCTTTCTTTTATAAGTTATACTGTCACTTTCTGATTTCCTTCTATTGAGGCAGAAACCAATTTTAAAATGTTGGTATCCAGGCATATGTGAGGAAATTTGCCCTACCACTTGCTGTTTGGCTCAGATTTTCACCAAGACTGCACCTCAGGCACCAGTGAATTTAGCCAGCAAATGGCACACCCTCAGAGCAGCACACACCACAGGGCTTTGGACGCCCAGCTGAGTGTGCTGGGAACTCTCGCAATAGCCTTTGGGCAAAGGCAAAAAGTGAAGCTATCTCTGCTTGCACTAAAACCTCCACAGGATCAGAAAGGGTCTGGCCAACCAGACGTGGCTTCCTTTCCACATCCAATATCCATTCCCTGGCCCTTGACCCACCTGGAAAATGCTAAGGAGTGCGTTTTAGAGAGCCCACAACATCTATCTTCATGCTTCTGACTAGACCAGTGGTGGATATGCTAAAATCCAGAGTGACACACTTTTAAGTTTTCTAATAACACCATCCATCATTCCCTGAAAACTTCTGAAGCTGTAAGGTTTATTTTGTAAGGAGAGGAAAAGACTGTATTTTTCCTTCATCCATTGTACTTTGGTTAAAGCAATTATTTCCCCTAGACACTATCCAGAGCAAAAAGCTCCAGATGTTCCTAGGTTATAATGGGAAATTGGCTTACAAACCCTGGTGTTTGTCAAACTTGTGTTCTTTCCAATGTTTTTGTTTGGGACCCTTTGTCCTGTTCTTCTACCACTCTTCTGCCATTTCAGCTCCAACTTCTCTGACCTAAATAAAGCTCATTTATTTTTAGGAAAATCCTTTTTGAAGGGGAAGCACCTGCCCCACTCCCTACTGATACTGTGGTCCACTGGGGACCTGTGTTGAAGCCCAGAGGACCTTGGAAGCACCTGCATGACCCCAACCAGCACCATGGCCCACCAGGGGCTTGCACTGAAGCCCGGAGAACTCCAGAACCAAGTGTCCTGCCCGAGTTCCTGGGTTCTCCAGCCTGAGGTTTCCAATAGACCAATCTAACTGGAGAAGAGACCAACACGCAGAGGAGGGGCTCACTTTAGGCCTGAAGTGATGCACTTCTACAGAGAGTGGGTGAGAGACATCCTTGGGAAATAGGTTCGGAGAGGGTGACAGCTAAATAGGGAAGGCCTGGGATCCCCTGGGAAGACTGGCCTCAGAACAGGAAGATCACAGGGCCTGTATTCCGCTGTGGGAGGCCAGGGTTGGTGAGAGTAGTCATCAGCGGGGGCAGTCCTGAAGAAGGACCTAGTGCTGTATTTAACCCAGTGGTATATTTGAGCTTTGATACTCCTGCCAACATCCAGCAGAAATCAGTGCTCTGAATTATTATAGGTCAATATAAGGGAGAGAGCTAATTGTTTTCACTGAAAGCAGAGTCCTCTTTGTTTTGGCAAAGGGCTGTTCATGAGTGCTTCTTAGAGTCTGTCAATATCCAGTTGACATTTGATGCCATTGTTGTCACTGAATTTACTACCACAGACAGGGTTACAATGGTTTTCTCTCTACGTCAATGCCTGGCTTGCCTGGGGCTCATAAACAATACTGTGGCTCACTCCCAAAGAAGAGGGCACTGGGCCAAAGAAATTACAAGCCTCAGCAAAAACAAACAAACAAAAAGCAGAAAAGACACGGCAATAAAATATCTCCAAAAACTCCCCACTTCCCCCAAAATTGGTATGGGGGGCAATGAGGGGGAAATCATAAGATAAATAGCAGACAGTTCTGAAAGGTAACCAGTGGAGGTAAAACAGTTCTATAAGGTGTTTTGTCAATATAAAAGAGCTATAACTAATCACACAGTGACTGTAATAAGACAAATGATCAGTGGGACTAGAGAAGACACTAATAACCAGCTAGTGGAGCTAAAGAAAGAGACGCAAAACATAGTTCCCAGCATAGAAAAGAATGGGAGTCTATAAGACAGTTCCAAACAAATCCAGGGGATTAAAATCCTGGGTAGCAGAAGTGACCAACGTGAAGATAGAGTGCCAGATCTAGAGGACAAGGCTGTAATCAATGATCAGTGAATGACAGATACCTTAACAATAACAAGTGAACATGAGAAATGGATTCAATAGCTTCTAAATGACTCAAATAGTTCTAATATAAGAATACAGTGATACTTCAGCTCGTGAACTTAATTTTTTCCGTGATTCTGGAAAAGATGGCCACATTCGTGTTCATGCAGGCAAGACAGCTGTGGCTGTGTTTGTCACCTGATGCAGAATTCACAAACAACAACTAAATTTTGCCAAATGCTTCTGTTTGCAAACCAAATTGTTCACAAACAAAAGTGTTCATGAACTGAGTTACCTCTGTGATTGGAATTAGTGAAAAAGCAGAAGACAGTGCAAAGGGCATAAAAAATCTGCTTGCACAAGTAATAGCACAAAATTTTCCAGACATAGAAAAAGAATTTAACATATAGTTAAGGAAAGCATGGTAGAACCTCAAATAGCCATTATTAGAAAAAAATGCTCCACGCCACATAATAATTAAAATACTAGAAATGCAACACAAGAACAGAATTTTAATGGCTGCCAGTAGAAAGCAATGAATCATCTATAAAGGGACATGCATCAGAATTACAACAGATTTCTCAACACAAACATTAAAGGCAAGGAGAGCATGGAGTGAATGTTTCAAGCTCTTAAAGAAAACAACTTCTAACCGAGACTGTTACATCTTGCAAAATTATTTTTCAGAGTTGATGGAGAAATAAGATACTTCCATGATAAAGAAAACCTAAAGAAACCCATGACCACAAAACTAACACTCCAAAAAATTCTCAAGGATATCCTAGAAGGAAACAATGAAGCTAACAATGTCAAAAGGTCCAATAAAATGAATATATCAGGTAATGATAGTAATTAAGTAGAAGGGAAAGAAATCAAAATAGCAACAAGAAGTACAAGGATAGGTATAAATCAATACCCATCAATTATAACTATCAATTTCAATAGACTTAACTCACCAATCAAAAGACACAAATTAGCATAATGGATCAAGAAACAAAATCCAATGTTATGCTTTATACAAGAAACATATTTAATGCCAAAAGAAATTCATAGACTAGAAATCAAAGGATGGAAAACAATATTCCACACAAAAGGAACCTGAAAACAAGAAAACTAGCTATCCTATTTTCAGACAAAATGGATTTCAAGCCAAAGCTGATCAAAAGAGGCAGAGAAGAACATTATATATTGATTAATAGAAGTATTCAACAGGAAGAGATAACAATTACAAACATATATGCACCAAACTATGGTGCATCAAGTTTCAAAATACAAACTCTGAAGGACATAAAAGATCAGATAAACATTAATATATTTATAATAGGGGACCTCAAAAGCCCACTATCACAAATATACAGATCAACTAAACAACAAACAGAAAAAAGAAATATCAGAATTGAACCACCCTCCAAAGAAAATATATATACAGAGTGTTCCATGCAACAACAACAGAATATATATTATTTTCAGGCACACTTGGTACTTTCTCCATAATAGACCACACACTAGTTAATAAAGTGTGCCAAAGTAAATACAAAAGAATCAAAATTTTACCATGCAGATTACCAAAACACAGTGCAATAAAACTAGAAATCAATAGCAAAAGAAAGCACAGAAGCTATGCAAACATATGGAAATTAAACAACACACGTTTGAATAATCCATGAGTCACAGGGGAAATTAAGGAAGAAATAAGACAGCTCCTAGAATTATATGATAATGCCAGTACAATATACCAGGATTTGTGGGACACAATGCAAGCAGTCCTGAGGGAAGTTGATAGTGGTGAATGCCCACCTTAGAAACATAGAACAAGCCCAAGTAAATAACCTAATGATGCATCTCAATGTCTTAGAAAAACAAGAACAATCCAAACCCAAAACTTGTATACAGAAGAAAATTATAAATATCAGAACAGAAATTAGCAAAATGGAGACTAAAAAAAAATCAATTCAAAGAATCAATGAATCGAGGAACTGGTTCTTTGAAAGAATAAATAAAATAGAAAAATTCTAAGCCAATCTTACCAAAAAAGGAAAGAAGAGACACAAGTTAATGCAATTATAAATGAAAAAGGTGAAATCACAATGGACACTGCAAAAATCCAGAAAATTATTAGCAACTACTTCACAAACATATATGCCAAAAAATTGGAGAACTCAGAAGAAATGGAAAAATTTCTAGATACATATGAATTGCCAAATTTGAACTAAGAAAACTTAAAAATCTTGAGCAATCCAATAACAGGCAATGAAAGTGAAGCAATAATTGAAAAGTAAAAACTACCAACTAAGAAAAGCCAAATGGATTCACAGCCAAATTCTACAAGAACTTCAGGGAAGATCTAACACTAATAATCCTCAAACTTTTTAATGAAATTAAGAGGGAAGGAGTACTTTCAAAATCATTCTCAGAAGCTAACATTATCATGATCCCAAAACCAGAGAAGGGTTCCAACCAAAAAAGACAACTATAGGCCAATTTCTCTAATGAGCACAGATGCAAAAATATTTAACAAGATACTGAAAAACAGTATGTGACAATCTTCTAAAAGATCATATACCTTAAGTAGGCTTCAACCCAGGGATGTAAGGATGGCTCAAAACGTGTAAATCAACAAATGTAATTCACCACACCAATCACATTCCAATACACTAATAATAAACTCGCTAAAAAAAAAGAGGCAAGCAATGCTATTCAAATAATTAAATAATTAAACATTAACTTAATTAAGGAAGTGAAAGACCTCTACAATGAAAATTACATCAGACCAAAAAAGGAAATTGAAGAAGCCATCAGAAAATGGAAAAATGCCCCCATGTTTCTAGTTAGACAGAACTAATATAATAAAAATGGCTATGCTTCCAAAACTGATACAGAGATTAGTGCAACCCTAATTGAAATACCAATGTCATTTCTCACAAAGTTAAAGAAAACAATCCTAAAATGTATATGGAATCAGAAGAGACACAGAATGCCAAAAGCAATCCTGCCCAAAGTAAAGCAGGTGACATCACAATCCCAGACTTGGAGTTATATTATAAAGCTACAGTGATTAAAACAGCATGGTAGTGACACAAAAACAAGCATATGGCTCAATGGAATGGAATAGAAGAAGCAGAAACATCCCCAGGCACATACAGCTATTTGATCTTTGACAAAAGGATGAAAAACATACATTAGAGAAAAGATAGACCCTTTAATAAATGGTGCTTGGAAAATTGGATATCATATGCAGAAGATTGAGTCTAGACCCATATAACTCACCATTCACTAAACTAAAATCAAAATAGATCAAACATCTAGGCGTTAAAACAGAAACAATTTACAAGGAGGTAAACTAGGTACAGCTCTTAAAGACATAGGCATAAGCAAGAACTCTCTGAACAGAATCCCAAGGGCATAAGAAATAATATCAAAAATCAACAAATGGGGTCATATTACATTAAAAAGCTTCTGCACAGCAAAGGGACAACCAACAGAGTGAAGAGACAATCTACAGAAGGGGAAAAACTTTTGCCATCTTTTTCACAGACAGAGGACTATCATCAAGAATATATAAAGAGATAAAAAAAATTAGATCCCCAAAATAAAAGACCCACCCACAAAATTGGCAACTAGAATGAGTAGAAATTTCTCAAAAGAAGAAATATAAGTGGCCAATAAATACATGGAAAAAATGTTTATCATTTCTGGCCATTAGGGAAATGCAAATTAAAACTGCATTGAGATACCATCTTACCCCAGAAAGAATGGCCATCATCAAAAAAAATCTAATAACAGCAAATGCTGGCGAGGATGTGAGGAAAAAGGAATTCTATTACAGTGTTAATGGGAAAGTAAGCTGGTACAGCCACTATGGAAATCAGTGTGGAGATTCCTCAAAAAACTAAAAATAGAAATTCTATTTGACCCAACTGTCCCCCTTCTAGGTATCTTCTCAAAGGAGCTAAAATCATCATATTACAGGGATACGTGGATACCCATGTTTACAGCAGCACAATTTGTAATAGTTAGATCTTGGAAACAGCCTAGATGAATGAATGAGGAAAATGTGGTATTTATATAAAATGGAGTACTATGCTACCATGAAGAAAGAGAAACCTGAGGCATTCATAGGTACATGGATGCAATGGAGAATGTATGTTAAGTGAAATAAGTCAGATACACAGCTCAAATATCACATAGTTCCTCTTTTTTTTTTTATTTTAAGGATAAAAGGAGGGAAACATTAACAGACATACAACATTTTACAACATATCACAAGCACAATACAGACAATACAGAGTTACAAACAAAGTGGTAGGGAATTAACAATGGTGGTTGTATTACATATTGATATCTTCAAAGTGGCTTCTCATGAAAACAGATATAGACATGCAATACTGGTCAACCAAAGACTCATTGACAGTTTCTTTCAGCATAGAAACAGCAGATAGAAGAACAACCATGTTATCTATCCTGTATATACATACATACAAAATTACATAGTTCCTCTTATATGAGAAACACTGTATATATGAAATAAGTATGAAATAGAAGTTCAGTTATTTCCCCAAATTGCAAATTTCATTGTTTTAAAAATATTTTAATATATATATGCTTCTTAGTTTCATTTATACTCCTAGTTTAAGTTAGTTCATTGAAAATAAAGATTTATGTTATCTGTTTCTTCTTTGTAAGAATCTTTTGGTCTATGTTTTGTAATCTGAGTTACTACTTTGAAGATAATGATACAGTGTAGTGATTATTGTTATTCTTATTATTTGATTATAAAATTTTGTTTTATTTTACCATGAAATAAAAAGAAATATTTTAAAATTTAATTAGCACATAATAATTGTACCTGTTTATGTGATACAGTGCAATATTTCATTGCATGTATATAATGTACACTGACCAAATCAGGTTAATTAGCATTTCTATGTTCTAATCACTTCTTTGTGTCAGAGCCTTCAAGTTCTTCTTTTCTTTTTTTGGGGGGGGTACCGGGAATTGAACTCAGGACCTTGTGCTTGCCAGGCAGGTGCTGTGCCACTGAGCCATCTTTGCAGCAAGTTCCTCTTTTCTAGATCTTCATAAAATGTACAACAGGTTACTGCAAACTATAGTCCTCCCACTGTGCTGCGGAGCACAAGCGTTTGTTCCCCCATCTAACTGTGTTTTCATACCTGTGGGCCAACCTCCCTTTTCTCCTATCTCCCTCTCCTTCCTAGCCTCTAGCAATTATTATTCTAGTCTCTTCTGCTTTGAGATCATTTTTCTCAGCTTTTACCTATGATAGAGAATATGGGGTATTTGTCTGTGTGTGTCTGGCTTAGAAGCACATTTAGATTTGTGCCTTTGCCGCTACATCTCTTAACCTCTTGGTCTTAATAGGATTTTCTAAAATTATATTTTTACCCACGTACCCAATCCAGACTGCTGAGAATCACTGGAAACCCCTCAGTTTCCCATTCATTCACTACATTGTCTCCAAGGCCTGTTGAGGCCCTCTATGAAATATTCTCTCCTCTTTGTCTCCACTGACATTTCTCCACGTCACCACAGTCTCACTTGACTAAGTTTTCTAATCATCATCTTGGCATCCACTCTTGCGCCTACACAAATAATCCGTCCTTTGCACTACAGCCATAATGACAGTGATCTTTCTAAAACCCGGATCTGATCATGTCTCCCGTGCATTGCCACTGCCTGCTAATGTAGTGTGTATGGCGGCAGCCTGGAGGAACTCCTTACACGAGTGATTAATGTGTAAGTGCTAGCTAAAGCTACGTTCGTGTCAGAGAAACAGCCCGGCCCTCTCCAGCTTCCCCATCCTTCGCCGGGCTGGGGACGTATTTCCTGGACTTTTCTCCATCATGGCACCTTTCACATCACGGTGCCTATCACAGTTGTCGGTATACTTGCTAGTCTCCCCACCAGGCTGGGAACTGTGGGACTTTCTCAGTTCTTTATGCAAGGCACCATACACAGTGCCTGTTGCAAAACGGTCATTCTGAACGAAATACAGTCTGCCAGAAAAATGAATACACACTTCAGCCCTTTACCATGCTAATAAATGTCTGGAAACTAGTGGCCACCACTTTGAGCACCTCTTGGGATTGGAGAGGCCAAAGGTTACTTGTATTGATCTCATGGTGTCTCAATAAGTTGAGTATAAAAATATTTATGCTTTTCTTTTCCTGATGTATACTTTTTTTTTTTTTTTTTTGGCAGACTGCATAGTGACAGAGCCACGACCCTCTCCCTCGAAGGCCAAGTGTTCATTTTCTATTGCTGCCATAACAAATTACCACAAACCCAATAACTTGAAACAACACCTACTTGTCATCTGACAGCTCTGTAGAACAAGAGTCTGACAAGGATCTCCGAGGGGTAATTATATGTATCTGCAGGGCTGCATTCCTTTTGGAGGATCTAGCGCTGAATGTATTCCCCTTGCCTCTTCCAGCTTCTAGCAGGCTTGAAAACCAGAACTGTGGCATCTCTCTCACTTTGCTTGTGTTGTCAGTTCTCCTCTGACTGCAGCCAAGAAAGGGCCTCCAGTTTTGGGGGGGGGGTTTGGGGTTTTTTTTTTTGGTTTTTGGTTTTTTTTCCGGTACCAGGAATCGAACTCACGACCTCGCGCTTACCAGGCAGGTGCTGTGCTGCTGAGCTAAATCCCCAGCCCCAGGGCCTCCAGTTTTAAAGCCCTGTGTGATTAGATTGGGCCCGTCTGGATGATTAGGACACACTCCCCACTTTAAGATAATCTGATTAGCAGTCTTAATAACTCAATTCTCTTTGCCGTGTAACCTAACATATTCATGAGTTCCAGGGTCGAAGGTGTGGGCATTATTGGAGGACCATATTTGGCCTACCATGGGCAGCAACGTGAGGGAACTGAATTTCACATAGCAGCCCATTCTAATGCTGCCCACACAATTGTCATATTTTGTAACTTCTTACAATTCAGAAATCCCCTCAAAAATGAGCCCTATTGCTAATTAAACTCATAAAATGTAATAAGTTTTGCTCCAAAAGATGCAATAGTGTTCATTTTCAGGGCATGTCTCTTCTAAAATCATGCGAGACCTATTTTCTGGTTAGGTCTTATTTTCAAGGAAGCGTGGTAGCCAGCTGCATTCTCCTTACACTGAAATCATGACTTAGTCACCTCCCTGTCCCCAGGGGCTGGCCCGGGAGTCAGCCCAGGTGAGGGGCCCAGTGCCTATTAACTGCAAGTCAGTAAATAATATAATAGTTGGCAGAAGGTTTTAAGTATCAACCTTCTGGTTCATCTTAGAAAATGAGATTTTGTTGAGTTTTGAGAAAGTGTTAAAAAACCAATTTTGTAGCCCAATTGGGGGGTCCAATTGCTATTATCTTCCTTTCTTACACTAAAGCAGCTCTGAGATGGAAAAAAACAGGCAATTTCCATTATCTGAAACAGAAGTCTTCCAGATTTTTCAGATGAACAAAACAGCTCATATGCTTTCGGTCTAGTCCACATGGGAACACAGCTGTATAGGAAATTCAAATGAACAATAAAACAAAATCACGCAATAAAACCTCGTGACTCTCAAAGCAAACAAGAATTGAACCTTCTCAAGTAATTTTTCTAGGGTTGGTATTGAAACACACAGAGAACCACTTCAGTTCCAACAAATCTGGAGAAATTAAACCTTGTTTCTGAGAAGTGCTCACAGAGCTTTAGATAGATTCTCCCATCACTGCAAAGAAATAACTTGCACAACCAAATAACTGCGTCTCTGTGGTGAGACCCAGTGCCCGCCGCACAGCACCGAGTAGAAAAGGAGCAGACCCAGTGCCTAAGCAGGACACAGAAAGCAGGACTCTCCCACACTGCAATCACAGTATGGGTTCACAGGAAAGGAGAGTTCTTTCACTCGGCAGAATTGGCCAGAAATTTTCAGGTCTCATGGAGTTCAGGCTCCACCATGACAGCTACAGCTAAGCCAGTTCAGGCTCCACCATGACAGCTACAGCTAAGCCAGTTCTGAGTTCCCTCTTCACTGTGACAACCACTTGGGCCGCCTCCAGCTTGCCGAACTGGAGATTCTGAAGGAAAGCAGCCCAGAGGAGCTGCACGGTCTGCAGAGTTTTCCACATTTTATTCAAATAGCACCTCATCAGCAAAACCATACGGAACACTCAACCCTGATTTCAAAAGTCTTCTGAATCCCAGGCAGAATATTTCAATGGCCATCATATCATCTGATCCCTTAACAGGCTTGGCAGCTACTTGGGGCCGAAATCATAATCCAGTACCTACCACAGTGCCTGGCACACGGTAATAGCTCAGTAAATGTTTACTGAGTCTGTGAACTGTTATGATTTTATAAAGGAAGAAACAGGCACAGAAAAATTTAGGTGGTTTCCTAAAAGTGCCCAGCGGCAGGCAGGGCTAGGACTCCGGCTTCCCAGCTGTTAGCCTGTTGACTCTCCCATTCTGATGTGCTGGCCTTCAAGCTCTGGATGAATCAAGGTCAGGAGGACCTTTCTGTCCTTGTCAACAAGCATTCACTGAGCATATACCCTAAACCAGAACCTTCCACCTCTCTTCTGCTCTCTGCCCGGCATCTGGCTCTTTCAAGCCTTGGCTTCAGTGGGCCCTCCTAGGCAAGAACTCTTGACTGCCACGTCCAAACCTGCCCCACCTCCTCATGCCCGTTACCCACTGCCACAGTTCCCATTCCGAATGTCTTCCCATTTGCATTTTACACTACTTTGCGTGGGCCTCTCTCTCCGTGTCTGTCTGTCTGTCTCTCCTCTGTGGTGTGCGTGTTACGGTCAGCTTGGCCACACCGGAATGTGAGCTCCCCAATGGCAGGGTGCTGGCCCCGACTTTGTGCTGACTGCAAGATGAGGGTGTGGTGGTGCAGCTGTGACACCAAGCCAGAATGGTCTCAGTGTGTTGAGAGACACAGAAGAGTGGAGTTTTGGCAAGGATGTTTGGAAGATATAAAGGAACGGGGTTGTTTATCCTGGGGGCAGAAAGACCGAGGGCAGACGCACCAGCTCCCCTTTTCAAATGTCAGATGGCGACAACACAGAGAGGTGGACTTGTCCTCTTGGTGATCCAGCAGGAGGAGGGCAAGGGGAGGGAACTTCAGGGAGCAGATTTTGTTCAAGGTACTCAGTATGCTCATACCATTATAATTACTGCCTTCCATGCTCATATACAGATGCTGTGAGTGAGGTCGCACGTCGATTTCATTCGTCATATATGTGTGTAGCACAGCACATGGCTTTTGTCACTCCATAGCTAACCTGACTGAGGGACTGCCGCATGGAACATTAACTATAGGTCACTGTCCTCTCTACTCCGAATGCTCCTCATCATTTCTCTTCCCTTTGACTTATCCTGAAATCTAAGCTTAAATATCACTTTATCAGGAAAATCACCTCCAGTTCTTGTACCACCAGATTACAGTATTCTCTCCTAGAAAAGCCCTAGACTTTTCCATCAAAGGAGCTATGATTACTGTATTTGAGGTTACTTGACTACTTAAGATCGGTTGTCCTATCAGAAGACAGTTGGTCCTCTTTGGCTGAATGACTCCCAAGAACCCCATGGAATGGCTGTCTGAACTCCTATGGAATACTCTCCCAGTGAGCCAGGACCGTCGTGCAGTTGTGTGCTGCTATCTGCACTGTGTTAACACAAAGTAAGTTCTCAGGTAGCTCTTGGATGGGCTTAAGCCTAGAGGCTAAAGTCAAGTCACTGGCCAGCGCTGCACAATAAGCAAGCAGCACAGCCCGGGTTTGAACTCCTGACTGTGTAACTCCAAAGTCTAGGGTTTTTTACTAAATGATGCAGATATAAATCCATTGTTCACGATTGCAAACTCTGCCATAGGAGACGGCCCTGTTGGTGGAAAGGTTGGGAGGTAGAGTGTGAAGGAATGCTGTTAGCCAGGTTGCCTTACCCATGGTCCAGACCGTTGGCTGAGAATGTGAGAACCTTCCTAACCAGGGGAACCCTTGTCCCGCAGCCAACAGGGTACCTAATGGAGGGACAGAGCTGAGACTTTGTGCCTTACCCTGTCCTGATGACAAGCAGGCTTGGCCAGGTGTGGTGGCACATGCCTGTAGTTTCAGCACTCAGGAGGCTGAGGCAGGAGGATTGCAAGTTTGAGACCAGCCTGGGCTATAAAGTGTGCTCAAGCTGAACTACATAGTGAGACCCTGTCTCAAAAATTAAAAAAAAAAAAAAAGACAAGCAGGCTTGACATCTGCAATTCCCTTCGCTGTCCTGGTTGTTGTCCAGACGGATTACTGAGTATGGAGCCTGCCGGTAGAGATGGCAGAGTAACAGGTTAAGAATTTGGGCTTTGGCTGGGCATGGTGGCTCCCACTTGCAATCCCAGCACTCTGGGAGGCTGAGGCAGCTGGACTGCAAGTTGGAGTCCAGCCTTGGCAACTTAGTGACTTAGTGAGACCCTGTCTCAAAATTTAAGATATAAAATAAAAAAGGCTGGCGTGCAGCTCAGGACAAAGGTCCTAGGTTCAACCCTTAGTATTGGGTAGGAGGTGGGGAATCTGTACTTCGGATTCAGACTGGGTTTGGGTCTTGGCTCTGTGACTAACTACACGTGACAGTACCTCTGAACCTGTTTCTTCCTCTGTGAAAGGAAAATAGAATGTACTCTCCTGGCACGGTTAAGACTGAATTAAAACATACATTAAAAAATACCTTCTATACACATTGCCTGAACCTAAGAGGGGCTCAAACATGGGAAGCAAAGCATGGTGTGATGGTGCACACCTATAATCCCAGTGCTCTGACAGGCTGAGGTAGGAAGATCACAAATTCATGCCCAACCTGGGCAATTTAGCCTGACCCTGTCTTGAAATAAAAAAGGGCCTGGGGATGTAGTTCAGTGTGCAAGGCTTGGGTTCAATCCCTAGCACTGAAAAGAAAAGGGAGGGGGAACCATTGTTATCATTTCCAATTCATCTCGAAGCCTTGCCTTGCATTCTCTTGATGGTGTACTTCTTGCCAAGAGCCTTCAGCTAAAAGTCAAAAGAACAACTATACTTTCGCGTCCCTGCATTCCGGCACTGTGTCAGGTTAACTAATGCGCTCACTCCAATCTAAGGTAGGGCTTTGTGTGGTGAGAAAATCTGAGTTAGTTCAAGCAAAGAGCCTGCTGCATATACGCTCCCACCTGTGGCTCTCCCTGGGCTGTGGGTAAGGATGCTGGAGTGGATGGTGACAAAACAGAACACAGAGATTGGCTGGTGCCATTAACCGGACTAGAGAAAGTTCCTGTCACCAAATTAACCTACAGAACATCTCATGTACAAAAAGGGAGATGTACCTTTAACTCGGAGGAAGGATTATTTGGGCAATCATGCTTGCTTTCAAGCACACATTGACCTGTCTCTCAAACTGGGTACAGAACCAGAGTCACCCATATAATGGAATTAACATGTTCATGACATTCTCTGCTTCTGAGCTAACAGGCTACAAATCAATGTAATGGAATTCAACTGCTTTTACCTATATTTCTTAAATGGTCCAATTGTGACCCTAAGTAAATATATCCAACCTTGCCTATAAGCAGCAAAACTTTGCCACCCCATAAGTTCATTTCTGTGAGGTTTCTGTTTCTTTATAAAACATCAGCCTTCCCCTTTTCCAGTAGGTATACAGGTAGAAAAATAAATGAAGTCAGCGCTCTTTATGTGTGTCTAGAATAAGCTGAGACTCAGTATGGTGAGTGGTTATTTGCAAGGCTATAATTTTAATGACAGCTTTTCCTAAAAGAAACCACTATAACATCTGTCCAAGTACTCCAAGGAAAAACAAAAAATACATAAAGATTAAAAGTCTATTACTTCAACAGCACATTGTCAAACACAGACAACTAGGATAAAGGCCAAGAGACCTTAAAAATAACCTCAAAAGATGCAACATTCAAGTCAATCAAACATGTAGGTTCTGCAATCAACAGAAAACAGGTCCAAGAGCAGTTCTACTTGTGCAGGATGGTAACTCAGGCTGTACTTCATCAAAGTTCATTCAGGTGTCTCAATCGGATAGGTGTCTGAGCAGAGATGGTTTTCTCTTCTTTGCACGGAAATGTGTACATTGATTTGAGCAGAAGAGAATCTTCCAGATGCTGCTATAAGCACAGCAGGCTTGGTTCCCCTTTGATAAAGTACTAAAGGCAGATTTAGTGGACTCAAGCTTTATCAGTTTTCCTAATGCATGCTGAAACAGAAGAGTTACAGAATTTGTCATGCTAAGTATTTACAGCCAGTTTCATAAAGTGAGCTCAGTAACCTGACAGAATAAAAAAGGTAGTTGTTAAATTATTGTATAACCTTTTACAACTTGAGTAACTCTGTGGGTAAATAACGCTGACATTCAAAGCCCCTCAAACATACATTAACAAGAAATTATTTACCGCATGAAGAGGCACACATCATATAAAACGTACACTTCACAGGAGGGAGTCCTGCATAGCAGGAAAGTCGCTACCACTACATAACAAATGGCTATGCCAACAGTCAAGGCTGCCACTGAAGGGTACAACATGAAAATTCCCTTAATATCTCAAGGAGTGTTTGCGATAGCACAGAACCCTTTTGGAGAACAAGTATGTATTTTGCTTGGAAGGATTTTTTGGTGAGAAATTTGAACATCACATTCAATAAAGTGATTTTCTAATTGGGTAAGATTTAAGGCAATGCTACTCAGACCTGAGGAAAAAAAATTCACAAGGGTGTATATTGTTCTTCTGAGTCAGTAACAGAATCAACATAAAAAAAGTATTTCTCACGGCTGGGTGTGGTGGCGCAGGCCTGTAATCCCAGCACTCGGGAGGCTGAGGCAGGAGGACTGTTGCAAGTTCGAGACCAGCCTGGGCTACAAAGTGAGCTCAGGGCCAGCCTGAACTGCATAGCGAGACGCTGTCTCTAAAGGGCAAAAAAAAAAAAGTATTTCTCTTCTAAGTGTTGAACGCATCGTTAGGTATTTTCAGCATTACAAAATAGACTCCACTTGCATACTATGAATATGAAATGGGAATTTTTTCTGTGCTCTTCCTTGAAAACTGTAAAAATAAAAACTCACATGGCAGCTCAGGTATTTAATATTAAAAATAACATGACAATGAAGACAACTATCCCCAGTGCACACAAAGGAGCCACCTCACCATAAATGCTCCAGAGCATATTACTCTTATGACTGCCTTTGGTGTAGTATGGGATGACCATGGATTCATAAATTAACTTTTCACATCTACTACAGGCTAACAAATAACAATATGACACAGGAAGTTTAAAAATTTTACATTTTGCTCCTGCCTGGCTGCTCAAGAGCAGCAATTTAAATCATTATAAAAACTTCTGACAACAAAGCTTGCTATACAGATAAAGTACATGATCAAAAATTAAGCAGCAATTAGATTCTTATTTAAACTTATCTGGTATATTTACATATTTGGGAAGAGAGACCGCCGACTCCTCCATCCTCTTTACTCCTTCCTTGCCCTCTGCCCCCTCTCCACCTGCCCAGTGCCCTCCAAATGCAAATCAAGTGCCCTGAACTCTGTACACCTGTACTTTGGCAAAGCCAGCTGGATGCGACTCCTACAGTCTTGGCCTGGAAGCAAAGCCCTAAGGTCTTGGAGGTGATCTGCAATATATGGTGGTCAGTGAATCTGTTCTTTCATAGCAAGGAGGGAAAAGGCCCCCGCATGTTGCTCTCCAACCCGAATGGGGAAGATCAAAATGCTGTCAGTTCCTTGCACCACAGTGGGCCACAAGAGAAAAGGAAAGAAAAAGGTCACGACAAAGGCAGCAGCAATCAACAGACGTTTCCGACAAAGGAACCTCTCCTCCCTGGGTTCCCTAGGAAATAACATCCCCTCATCCCTCTCCCTCCCTCACCGCGCACACACACATACACACGCGCGCACACATATACACGCACATACGCACACACAAATTAATTCTCATCACAAGAACTTGGTACTCTGGATAAGTGTCAGGTAAATATAAGAAAGAGTAACTCTGTCACTTTTTATACGTCAACTGAGACATAAAGCTAACAGAACACACAACATCACTGTGAAAGTAACTTTCTAAGACAGATCCAGCCTACATAGTGCGGCCATCAAAACTTAAAAGAAGAGTTTGCTCACAATCTGCCTTGTACAGGATATTTCTATTCTTTCGATGCCATATAAATAGCATTTATATAGCTTACACATTCAGAGACATGCACTAGGACTTTTTAGGTAGTACAAATTTCTTCACAATCACATGTGCAAATTATACAAATCACTAAGTATTAATAAGCTTAGGCTGGGCTGTGTCTCGTATCATCTAAAGAATTTAACGCGGGTTCAGAATCATCCATAGGAAGAACCAGGCGCGTCCCTCGAATGACCAGTTCATGGTCTCCAAATGCAAGCTCCCGATCCAAGGCATCTTCAGAGCTGTTGCCCATAAATCTCCTGGGGGCACTGGACGGTCCCGACTCTGTGTTCACAGTAGAATCCCCGTACGTCAAACTGATATCTCCATCATTCAGAATCAGATCGGAGTCATCATCTTTCAGTTGCTCTTGGTTCTAAACACAAATGAAAAAGGTTAAGAATTGTTAAGAAATTCAAGAACCATTGCCAATAGGAGAATTTTTGCAATTCGCTATTTCACACTCTTCAGCGGAAACCTACTGCCCTCAGGATAAGGTCTGTCGTCCTCACCTTGGTTCAGCAGACACAGTGTGACTTGGTCCCTTCAGCCTCCTCTTCCACCACAACCTGTCTCTCCCACCCCAACGGCCCCACTGAGCGCCCACCAGCTGCCCCGCTCTCCGGGGCTTTCTCTTACCTCCAGACCACCCTACACACTGTCCCCTCCACTCCCGCCACACGACCAGCACCTAGGCCTTACTTCCTCCTCAAGTCCTTCTGGATCTTCCAGGTCTGGGTTAGATGGAGCCTCCTGCCATGTTCTCAAGAGCACGGTGCCCCTGAGTGCTCCCTACAGCAGCACTCGCTCCCATACTCAGCAGTGCGACCCCAAGGGGCTTAGAGTGTGCAGGGCAGCGGGAGGAACAGACCAATACATGCATGACTCATCACCAAAGGTTACCTCATCCAACCGCCTGACCCGGTCTGGCACACAGAGAGATATATATCAAGTCCTCACTGTGTACTTGTCTCCCAGCACCTAAGCTCTGGTTTGAATGGAAACTCTGAGGTCAGACCAGTAAACTTAATAAAGTTCTACAGAAGGGCAAAAAGTAAAAAATATAGAGTCATTTTGGTAAATAAAAAGGTAGATGCGTGCATAGAAAAGTGTGGAAATACAGTCAACATGAGTTCCGCATGACAGCACTGCTGCTAAGTTTTATTTTCTTTATGTTTCTTTACTATCAGAAATTTGCTGTCGCTAGAAATTTCCCTACATACTCAAAGACAGACAAAGGGAAACTAAAAAATAAAACCATGCCGCCAACCAGAGAGAATGCTCTTCTAACTTAGTTACAGCAGTAAGTCTAACTACTGCCACACGCAGTGATGTAGCAGAGCTCCGTGCTCCTTCACACGTCAGCAGGGGCGCCATCAGCTTCTAACCTTTTCATAATCGCGGAAGTTTGGGTCCGTGTTCATCAAATTTTAAAGTGCTCCAATAATTGATCCAACGATTTTACCTTTAGAAGGCATCCCACATGCAGTACTTTTATCCCTGGGTAAATTTATATGTAAATGGATATTAAAAATATATAACCACTATAAGTATTGTTTGCAAAAGCAAAAAAGGCAATGATTTAAATATCTGTCTGTGGGAGACCAAACAAGTAAATTTCCACATAGCCACAGATGGAATAGTGTATCAGCATGAAAAAGAAGGCAACAGTTTTAATGTACTTTTATGATGTATCAGTAACTGGAGAAAAATAAGAGTGAGACAGTACACGTTACAGTCCCACAGTGTATAAAACAAAGCCACTCACACACATGTAAGTTTGTACGGATAAACTACATTAGGAAGTTTCTACTGTAAAACTTTACTAAAGACTGCCTCTGGGGAATGCAAGAGGAAAGCCAATGTTATTTTTCACTTCGTATATTCCATACTTTTTAAGGATTTAGCTATGAGTATATTAGTTTTGGAATTTAAAAAAGTAGTTAATAACAAAAATGATATAAAAATCAAGTTTGATGGCTGCTATGGGGTAACATTTTATTCTCCCCTGCAGATGCTGAAGGCCTAACCTTAGCACCTGTAAATGTGACCTTGTTTGGAAACGGGATCTTATGTGGAAGCAAGGTGGGCCCTGATCCAAGGACCGATGTCCGCATGAGAGAGGGAAATCTGGACATAGAGACAGGTGCATGCACAGGGAGGACGCCACGTGGAAACGAAGGTGGAGAGACTGGGATGGTGTGTCCGTACGTCACGGAATGCCACAGGCTGCCCACGAAGCCCCCGGAGCTAAGAGGGGCCTAGAGGGTACCAATCCTGCGCGCACCCTGACCTTAGCCTTCTACCACAAGGACTGTTAACAGGACAGTAGGTTGCTGGTGTTCAAGCCATCAGTTCCTGAGACTTACAGCAGTCCCAGGACTCTCATACAGTGCTCTGTTATGTTTTGCTATATTCCACAGGACATGTGGTCCGCTTCTGGTGATAGCAAGTGGCGCTCTGGAATCCAAGAGCGAAGAGTCACTGCCTGAAGGCGTAGATCTGGCTGAACCCTCTGCATGGCCACGTGAGCTCCCAGGGCTCGGTGGACAAGGCACGGCTGGAGAGGACGGCCTGCGGCGTGTGTTCTCCCCAGGCCCCACCCCGTCCAGGTGCCACTCCCACACCGCCCAGCCTGCCCCACCCATCCCGCGCGGCCTGCTCTCATGTGCCACCAGGCGGGTGCCGGGTACCTGGAGGGAGCGGGCCCTCCTCAAGGTTGAGTGCTGCGCCTGAGCGGTCAAAACCACCGGGCCACTTGATGCCACAGATTATCTCTGAAGGGTTGGTGTAGGGTCAAAGGTTTAAAAAATGGAAATATTTACAGTTTACAATACTGGCTTTACAGTTTACAATACTATCTTTCACTTTTTTCTTAGTTAAAATATTTACCGTAATACCAATCATACGTTGGTAGCTAAGGAAAAAACGTGCACTCTAGATCTATCCACGCCTCCTAGCAACACAGAAGAGAGGCAGATAAACTTGCCCTAACGTCTAACAGTTAGTAGGTGTGGATAAGGTCCCTACTGCACGGAGATCATCCGAATTCGTTTTAGGGGGCTGGCAGTCAGCACAGTGGTAGAGCACTCGCCTAGCACGTGTGCGGCCCTGCAATGCATTCCGCACACTGCAAAACAACCAAAACAAAACAAGTAAAACCCCAACCACACTCGCGTCCAGATGAAAACATATACATTTCGTGCTGAACTCAGGCCCCATACTACAAACAACTGAAAACCAGCGTGAAAAAGACTTACTCAAATTACCTACAGTAAGATGAGGTACTGTCTCCACCTGTTATCAAATGATATGTCAAAGGCAGTCAGTTGTATTTATCGATTCCAGTGTAGTTTCTGGTTGAGCAAAGTATGTTTAAATTCCCTCTCCGGGATTTTATACCTCAAAGGCCGAAACCCAAACCAAAGTACAACAAAACCAGGAAGCCCTCCTCAGAGCAGCTACGTGGGACCTGCGGAAGAACTGGGGTAGTGAGGAAAAGCCACTTACTTCGTAAGCCTGAGGGCTGGTCAGGCACCTGGCAATGGGCCCGCAGCAGGCTGGGAGCGTGGTGGTGAGGGGAGGCCCGCTGTGCGTCAGCAGAGGCTTCAGGTAGCTGCGCCCACGTTAAGGAAGAGCTGCGCGCATCGTGGCTCCTTTCTTCACACATCTGAACAAACAACTCAGGTGATGGCCGTCACCCTCGCAGTGGACTGACCAGCTCGGTGGTGAAGGGCTTTCACACATGCGCATGCATCTCATCACCGTGTGATGGCAGTGAGACAGCACAGAGAGACCTTACTGTCAGCTCCATTTCACAGTGAGCGACAGTGAGGCGCGGAGAGGTCCCAGACCTTCCTCGGTCTCACAATTAAGAAAATGCAGACTGATCCACTAACCCAGACTGACCTAGCTTCAAATCATGTGTCCATTCCACTACAGCATATGGCTTTTTGAATTTTATTAAAAGCAAAAGGGGCTGGGGATTTAGCTCAGCGGCAAAAGCGCCTGCCTGGCAAGCGCAAGGTCGTGAGTTCGGTTCCTAGTACCGGAGAAAAACCAAAAAAAAAGCAAAAGAAATACATCATCATTTTCAACTTGGCACTGAAGGAAATAGGGAAGGAAGTAAGGAATGATAATGGCAATGGCCAGAGAAGAGACTGAATACTTCAGTAATACAATATAGTAATAAAAGCCTTTAATCACTTCTTAAGGGTTCAGCTGGCCTCCTGAAACTTCACTACCAGGTTGATCCTTTTCCTATAAAGCTGTAATGTGGAAGAAAAGAAAGTCAATTCCCAATACATTTAAATAAACTATGTATCAGGAGCTCCTCTCCTGTATACTCTCATTTTAATATTTGCATATTTTTCAATAAACAAAAATAGATGTGCCAGGTGTGGTGGCGCACACCTGTAATCCCAGTGCTCAGGAGGCTGAGGCAGGTGGATTGTTGTGAGTTTGAGATAAGACTGGCCTACAAAGTGAGCTCAAGGCCATCCTGAACTGCATAGCAAGACCCTATCTCAAAAAGAAAAAAAAAAAAATCCCAGCACTAGGGAGGCTGAGGCAGGAGGATTGCTGCAAGTCCAAGACCAGCCTGGGCTACAAAGTGACCTCAAGGCCAGCCTGAACTACACAGTGAAATCCTGTCTCAAAACGACTAAAAAAACAAAATAGATGTGACCACGCATAATACTTCGAAAAGAAAAGGAGGGAATCACAAGGAAAAGGAGAGAGAGGAGGACAGAGCCATACTTATTCCCCACATTCTAAACTGGAGAGCCTGGACTGTGGTTCGGCGGTAGAGTACTTGCTTAGTGTGCACCATGCCCTGAGTTCATCCCCAGCACCACAAAGAGAGAGGGGGAGAAAGGAACAGGAGGAAAGGGGGAGGGGTGGCGGGGGAACAGGGAGAGGCTGAGGGAGTGGAGACAGAAACTAAGGTTGTGCTCAATTAAAAATAAGAAAGACAACATTTAATGTTCTGAAGTCTCATATTAATAACTTCTAAGTTAAGATCTGGAGCACTGTATATAAACAAACTTTATATATTATCTGGCCACACAAAGTCACTAAGAAACCAGAATGAATTCTACTAGTATACTCAGTTTAGAAATGACATCTCTGTCTAGTACGGAACAGGGTAGTACTGAGGCTAATACATCCTGGTGTTTGACACTAGAACAAATTCCTTAAAAAAAATTATCAAATAATTTGACAAAAGAATAGAAAAGAAAATCCAAATAGCCCTATATCTATTAAAGAAATTAAAAACCTTCCTATACAAAAAGCACAAGGCCAGATGGCTTCATTGGTAAAATCTTCCCAGCTCTTGAGGAATAATAGAACCTTATATTAACTCCTTCAGAAAGGAGAAAAAGAGGGAGTATTCCCCAACTCATTTTATAAGGTCAGAATAATCTTGTTATACAAACTTAACATCCGGGCATGGTAGCTAGCACCTGTAATCCCAGCACTAAGGAGGCTGAGGCAGGAGGATCGCTGCAAGTTTGAGACCAGCCTGGGCTACAAAATGAGCTCAAGGCGAGCCTGAACTGCATAGCGAGACCCTGTCTCAAAAAGACCAAATAAATAAATAAATAAATAAATAAAACAAATTTAACAAGAATGTTACAATAAAAAATCACAATCCAACACCTCTGATGAAAAGACAAAAAAAAATCAGGCACAAAATATTACCAAATTAAATCGAATAATGTACACAAAGAAGAACACATCATGATTAAGTGGGATTTGTTCCAGCAAAGCAAGAATGGTTTAATATACAACCAAGCAATGTAAATCAGCACAATACCAGGTTGAAGGAGAAAAAAAGTAATCATCTCAGTTGATGTAGAAAAATTCTGGTAATACTGATACCTGTTCATGATAAAATCTCTCAGAAAACTAGAAATGAAGGGGAATATTCTTAACTTATTAAAAGATATACTCAAAACCCCACAATTAGCATAATATATATTGGTGTAATGCTGAAAAAAACTTCCCTGAGGTTAGGGACAAAATAAGGGTGCCACTATTATCAATTACATTCCGCAGGGCACTGGAGAGGGTCAGTCAATGTAAGAAGACACAAAAAAGACTGAAAGTTTTACAAGATACTGGAAAAGAAAAAAAATTATTCATAGATCACTGGATTGCACATACAGAAAGTTAAAAAGAATCTGCAAACTACTAGAAATCTTAAGTGAACTTAGTAAGATTGCTGGAAGAAGATCAAGGAACTTTTCCCAAAACAGACCATATCTTAGACTGTAAAACATGCTTAAATAATACATAAGAACTAAAATAGTCCCCTGTTACTATGGGATCACTGCATACTACTGGATCAGTTCATTCTACCAGGGCACTCATTACAATGACCAGGTCTTAGTTGAGCAGTACTTCATAGGGCAGGACCGAGTCAAGTAAGTCTTGACATTTACTTGTATAAGAATACACAGAAAAGAAGCTACTACTCTACTCTTTCTCTACATAAGGATCATTTAATTGTTTTTTATATTATACAGAAAATGTGCAAAATATTTTAGGCAGAAAATACCAAGAAATTTTGTTAAATCAGAGGGATGGGAAAGCCTTAAGAGATATGGGAATGGCTTATGTCCAAAATGCCGAAAATGGAGCCAAAAGCAATGACATAATCTTTAAACAATTTTAAAGAGCCAGGATCTCTTTCCCTAATGGGAGTCTCAAAGCCAGATATACTTGCATTCTTGTTCCATACCATAATTTGATTTTGAAGTACTTGCAAAGAGTAAATGCAAAAATCTAGTAAACAGACTATTATAAGTAGTTACTTCTAATCATAAGTGTCAAGTGCATTTTTCTCAAACATATGAGGCTTTGATCAGAAAGCTGAAACTAAGGAAAAATGTGTTTACGTAGTTAATCCAAATTTGCTTAAATGGAACCTGAACCAGTTTAATTCATCTATTGAAAAATCTTAGCCTGAAATAACTCCATGGCTCCTTTTTCTCGTTCAATTTCAAATAATAAATTAATTTTAATAGAGGCAAAATATTTGTAAAGAGCATGATTTAAACAGGTTCTCAAAAATCAACACTACTCAAAAGTATAGCTATGAAGATGACATACAACAGGACAAGAAGGAAATTACATCATCAATGAAAACATTATTTGTGGCATTCTGAACCGAGTGTCCTCCTCAGGAAAGGCCAAGGAAGGAGAGGCATATCCCTGGCTATTGTGGTACCTAACCTTCCTGCATGGTTATAATGCTTTTCCCTAAGGCAGCCTTTCCTCTTCCACCCCAGTAAGTATAATAGCAAGAATTAAATGCTTTTTATAGGATCTACTAAATTATCCAAAGGACAACAAATATAGGTTTTCTCCACCACTAAACAAGCATCAACAAATATAGGTTTTCTCAACAACTAAACAAGCATCAAAGAAAGTGTCATTCAACCTCTTGAGTCCCTCTATAAAGCCAGCTTCTAAAATAACCAGTCCCAGGGCTGGGGATTTAGCTCCGCGGCACAGCACCTGCCTGGCAAGCACAAGGTTGTGAGTTCGATTTCCGGTACTGGAAAAAAAACAAACAAACAAAAAAAAACAGTCCCTACTATTTTCCTGTGTTTCATTTGTGTGTTTCAATTCATTTGTGTCAATTTCCTCTTCCATTACACTAAGAAAAGAGAAGATTAAAAGTACATTTTGTATTCCTCTTCCAGGCAGAACACCAGGCCTTGATCCCCAGCACCACAACAAAAACAAAACCAACCAACTAAACAAAAAACCCCAAACAGTTGTTATGTTAAATTATAACTACCCATGTCCATCTTATCATTTTTTTTTCTCAGTTAAGGATACTTATGATCGAAGTTGTACCATATTCGGAAGAGCCAAGCACTCTCTGCTTTAGTAGTTCTCCTTTCATTTTCAGGAACACCCTGCAGGCATAGAAGACACAAATCAATACATATACACAGACACAAGTATGTTTCTTACAGTCATTCCTTTGTAGAGTCAGAAACAGAACCTACATAAGATGCTCTCCAACAAGGGTGACATTAGAAATTTAATAGCTTGCATAGTACAGCTCTGGAGTAAGAAATTAGTGCTTTTCTGAACATCTCTATTACTCAAATGGATTAGTAATTTGCTATTGTTACTCAAAAAGTCAATGTGGGATAATTCACCTCTCAAATTCAAAAGATTTACAACTTCAACAGAAAGGCACCTTAAACAGAAAACATCACACCGACATCCTCGTTTGTGAGTTATGGGTCTCCAGGCATTTTCAAAGCTGCTACTCTGTTCTTAACACACCAGTAAAATAAAAACAAGTAGGAAAGTTCCACGGTAAGCCTGACTGGTTAGGAGGGAAAATTAACAGAGCAAGTAGGCATCTTCTAAAATAGCTTCCAGAAGTATAAACTGTGCCCTTATTTGTGATAGGGCAGGGTCAGAGGGAGGGCAGTTAGGCTATCTGGTTAGAGTCCTGGCATGTTGACATTAACTAGTTTGGGTAAATCCTCTTTCGTTTCTGGGTCTGAATTTCTCTTTGTATAAAATGTGCACAGGAGAGACTCTCTAACGCATTTCTCAGCAGTAATATTCCATGGCTCTAAGATTTTCTAGGAGGAGAGTTTAGATTCTGGGTTTCCGCTCCTTCCTGGCCTCCATAATCCTCAGTATGTATCAAAAATCCACAAAACATATAAATACATAAGTCTGTAAAAGTGTGCAAGGACATTATTTGGGCTTACAAGAGCCAAAGGACACCTTCTGTACTTTCTTTTGCATCTTTAGGTTGCACGCCTCCACTTATTTTATTTTTTGGTGCTGGGGATGGAACCCAGGGCCTTCACACTGAGCATTTACATCCCCAGACCTTTTAAAAATTTGAGGCATATTTTTAGTTTATAAATTTATTTAGTTTTGCCTTCACTTCTTGAAGAGCAGCTCATGTGTCCATCTCCCCATCCCTCCCCCATGTTAATGCCTACACACCCAACCTTCACACACACCGTCCTTCCTACAGTGTTCCTCTATGTGTTCAAAATTATTGAGCAAACCGTAGATCCAAGACATAAAGTTTTGAAGGAAGGGGAAATTAGATTTTTATGCATCACCACTGGCAGCAGTCTACCTGGCTCCCTCCCTGCCGCTCCAACTGTTTCGCCTCTGTGCTAACAGAGGTGACACAGCAAGGGGAGACTTAAGCAGAGAGTGATTACACACTTGTCACAGGAGCTGTGTGATAGCTTTACTCTTGTTTTGATACAAGGTGGAGGCACTGCGGAACTGTTACCCCTTCAGCACCACCCTAGCAGCTGGGCATGATGGGAACCTATCCCGCCTGGTTTGTCTAAGTATTTCAAGGCCAGAGAATTCTACTTTAAGGTTATGACCACAAAAGAGGCAAGTACTCGGTATCTCACATTCACACATACACTGGTTACTCAACAGCTAACAAAATTAGCATTTAGGAAATGAATGTGATAAAAAAAAATTGGTTAACCACACCCTGAAGAAAAATATACCAGGGTTTGTTTTAGACAAGAACAAGAACTGTGCTTTGAAGAGACGCCTTCCGCCTTCCAAAACCTAATGTCTGATCTAATGTGCAGCACGGCGTCACGTATTCAGTGGTGCTCAGAAACCACTAAAAAGTGAATGGAAAATACCAGAAAAGGGTGGTCAGTCTAGAGAGAGCAGCCAGTCACACTGTGCACGGTCCAGCAGGCTAGGGTTCACAGGGACAACTGCGAAACTGACACACGGAAGGAAGCAGGCAAGGAAACGAGGCCAAGGCTGAGGCACAGGGCAAGAAAGTGCACTCGCCTGAACAGGCAGGGAGGGCTGGTTCGAGAGTCAGAAGCGCCTGAGCAGCTCTCAAGGGCAGCTGCTGGTCATCCAACTCGAAAGTTACACAGGAAGAGCAGCTGGAGTGGGGCTGACACCAGAGACAGGCCTTCATGCGCACACCAGGGTGGAAAAAGGCTCCCCGTGCCAGAGCAGTCACTTGAAAACCCACGAGTGCTGGAGACTTCGCTGCCCTGTGGCAAAAGCCCAGGGTGGCCCACAGATAGGAAAACTGCCACCCTTGATAACCACACTGCCTAAAAGGTGGTTCCGTCTCTACAGCGCAGAGCGGAAAGCCAGGAATGAAGTCCGTCAAAAGCGGAGGCAGAACAGATCTAAACGGTGGCGTGAAGTCTACGAGAGGCTGTTTTCTTTCTAAACAACTGCACATTCGACAGACATCCCAGGGACAACACAAATGCATATTTACCAAATGTTCTTGGTCTGAATCAACACCAACCCTACAGGAAAAAACACAAAGAGCAAATGAGTTTCTGAAGCCAAGAAAAGTCTAGACACATATGTCCATTGTCAGGCAGCAGTTTTCCTCAGCACAGAAGCTATGCAATGGTTCATGTTTTCTTGCCTCTCTGCGGTTGTTGATATAAAGTTTTTGGCTCCTACCACTTTCCTTAGCAACAGCTTGGATTCTAAGCCAAGCAGGGCAAATGAGTCCCTTCCTGCAATCCCACTTACCAGTTTCAGTAAATAGCGTTTCTTCTCTGCCTAGGAGTCCACTCTTAAGCAGAGTCAGGGAGAGCACCAACACCCCAGTTGCTGAGTAAGAGTTACTGGAAAGTTCCAAAACCCAGGCGGGCACACAACGCAATTCCAGGAGGGAGCTGCCCGTTTTTGGACCCTGCAGCACTCACAGCAACACTCTATTATGATGATGGAAGAAAGGGTCCAATTACAGTGTCTTCATAGGCTACTGGGTAGCCTTGGGTCTTCACCGTTCTTTTCACAGGCATTAAATTCCTCCTCTGGGTAACTCAGGGAACAGCTTCACTAAGAAGTTCTGTGACTCTTCCTAGCCCCTAACACGAGCCCCACCCGTTCTGGATCTTCAGTGCCTCTCCCTGCCCTCCCAGCCGCTCCAGGGCAGGTCCTCATTCGGACTCGTGGGGTCTGTTGTGTAAGGTTTCCCAGCGGCCGGCTTCTCGCCAGAGTTAGCTTGGCTAAAGCACAGAGCTCAACGGGTCATGCCCTTCACAAAGGACCCTGACAGCAGCTCGCAACGCAGAGGATCAAGTGTAGAGCCCTTTGTGTGGCATTTAAGACTCTGCAAACAGGTGGCCGCCTCTCACACCAACCTGCTTCTCCGCCCTCATTCCCCGTCACTCTCTTCCACACGCACATGACTCCCCTGAATCCGGGTCCTTGCGGAGCCTCCATGCCTTTGCTCACGCTGTTCCCTCTGGCTGAAATGTGCTTCCCCTCGTTTCCCTATTCATTTGTTAAATGCCACAGTGCCTGTTCTGTGACCCCTTCACAAGCAGAATTTTTTTTCCTCTGTGCTTTCTTATAATACTCAGCACAGTAGAGTATAGTTATTTATCTGCCAGGCTCCCTGAGAAGACTGTGAGCTCCTTGAGGGTAAAGGCCATACCTCAATTCACCCCTGTATTCTCAGACTCTGGCACAGTACCTAACACACCATACGTGCTCAAACGTCTATCTACTGACTGAACTACTATGGACAACACAGAGGAAACAGCAGTAAGAGAATCTGCAGCAAAGACACGTAACACTCAAGCAAGGAAAACAATGCAAGACCACATATGGAAGGCAAGGGAGTCATGGTCAAGTGCTTGAAAGCAGATGTGTAAGACCGGATTCATAATTCAAAGAAAAGCACTTTTTTATTTTGTTAAAAATGGCCAGATGCTGTTTAACGCCTTCTCAGAGACATTAGACACGAAGCACATTTGTGCATCTCAAGTGACATCTAGTGGTCCTCTAGATAGTGCATTTGTAACACTCAGATGGCCAAATACCCAAAACCAGTATAATAAGCATTTATAGAACTCTTGCTGGGCGTGGTGGTGCACGCCTGTCATCCCAGCACTCAGGAGACTGAGGCAGGAGGATTGCTTTGAGTTCGAGACCAGCCTGGGCTACAAAGTGAGCTCAAGGTCAGCCTGAACCGCATAGCGAGACCTTGTCTCAAAAAAAAAAAAGAACTCGTATTATTTGCCAGGCACTGTACTAGGCACAGGGCAGACAGGAACTACACACAGCCCCTACCTTCAAAGACCTTACAGACACAACTACAGCAGAATCCCTAAGGGTTTCCTGCCAGGGAACACCAGGTTAAAATCTGTGGGAACTCGTTCTTACACAGTCCTACGGACCATGACTCTATCTATCACCTGGGAAATGGGGCTAGTGTCCATCAGACAGTCACGGCAAGGATTCAATGAGAAAATGTATTAAAAGCTGTTTAGAGTGCCAGATGGATCACTGACACTCAGAGGTAGCTATTAACCAATACTACAGTATTACAAGGCTGAAGGAAGTAAGGGCCATGCCAGAGACTTGATGTTATGCAAGCAGAGTGGTTCCAAGACAAAGGACCTGGGAGAAAACCGAGCACACAGGTATTCGGCTGTGTCACTTGCTGGGAGCACAAGAGAATTCCAGGCACAGGAAACATTATGAGCTTTAAGGGCTCAGACACACACACATGAAAAGGAGCCAAACATGACTGTCACAAATTATGTGCAAGGGCACAGGCATGGCCGGCTGACTCTAATTCACTGAGGATCCATCACTCACATGACAGCTAATGAGATCCTCTTCCACTGTAAATGAGATCATGGCACTCCTTTGCTTAAACAGCCTCCGAGATTTCTAATGGCATTTTAAAATGCAAATTCCTCACCACATCCTACAGACCTTAGAGCAGGAGTGCACCAACGGCAGCCCAGGCACCACACTCCCACCCCTCCTGTTTTTGTAAATAAGGTTTTCTTAGAACACAAGTGCACAAGTTGATTTGCATATTGCCCAGGTGAATAGCTGAGACAGAAACTGTATGACTTACACAGCCTAAAATCTTTCTCTCTTGCCCTTCATTGGAAAAGTAATGCAGACTGCTGTACCATACGATTGATGTGTGAACTTTCTGGCTGTTTATGAGACAGGCCAAGTTTGTTCCTGCCTCAGGGCCTTTGCACTTGCTTTCCCCTCTGCCTGGATTGCTCTTATCTTGTCACTCTGGTAGGCTGAGGTCAAAAGTGATCTCTTGGAGACCCTCTTATAACTATAACTACACGCCTGTCCTGTCACTATGCAGAACACTGTTTGAGTGCCATCACATTTAATATCACCTACAGTTGTTACGTTCATTTTTTTTGTTTACTTGCTCACTGTCTGTCTGTTCCAACTAAAGTATGGACTTTATGTAGCCAGGGACCTTTTTCTATCTTCTTACTGCCACTGTCTCTTTTTAAGGAGCAGGGTTTCTTATTCTTCACATGAGTGTCATTTTGGCCCAGATAACCGTTTGTTGGCAGGAGGAGCCTGTCCTGTATACACGGTAGTCTGTTTAACAGCGTCCCTGGCCTCTGCCTGCTAGACACCACCAGCAGCCCTCTCCCAGTTGCGACAGTCAAAAGTGCCTCCAAACACTGCCAAATGTCCCCTCAGAGGCAAAATGATCTCCGCAGAGAAATGCCGAGTTGGAGCCTCCAACAGCGCCTGGCACGCGGCTGGTACACAGTAAGTGTTCACTGCGGGTAAGTGCTCACTGAGTGAACGCATGACATCTGCTGTGTGCAGACATCTGCTCACCGAGCCCTGCCCACAACCCGAGGACACAGGTATTATGACATGGGCTACAGGTGAGAAGACCGAGGTTGTGAAAGATTAAAGAACTTGCCCAAGATCACAGAATCGGTAAGAAGGAAGGAGCAAGAGCTCAAACCTAAGTTTAGGTGTGCACAAATCTTCACCATTCAGTGATCATCAGTATCCTCAAAATAATACTAGACAAACTTAGGGGAGGGGAAGCTTAAGATATAGCGAGGCTGAAAAGTCAAGGAAATAAGAAAACAGAAAGAAGTAATCTAAAACTATGTCACAGAACAGGCTAGGTGGGGCCACCCAAAGAGCTTGCGCAGCTAGTGACGTAGTTTAAACTCCGGGGCGTGTGGGGTTTTTCTTTTGATGTAAGCACAGGTACTCTGAGTGAAGAGCACTACTTTTCCTAAGTTATCTTCCATTTAATGCTGTCCTCCCTAGGAAGTCTTCCTTGATAAGCTGATGAGAAAAGAAAGGAGTTCAGACTTCTCCAACTTACCACCGTCATTTCCTGCTGCACTGTGCTATGGAAGAAAGACCAGTGGCTCCTCCGTCTACCATTTAATTATCTTTATGATTTTAAACAACTACGAACCTTTGTAAGCCTGTTTCCTCATTTGTAATACAGTTTTTATTATTATGTAAATAGGTTAAGGCCACTTGGCACAATTTTCCGCACATAGTAGGTGCTCAGTAAATGCCAGATCTTCAAGTAATGATTAGGGGTATAAGAACATACTGTAGTTTGTTGTCTACTGTATACAATAACAGGAAAGAAATGATAAGAAAAGGGTTTTAATAGTAAAGAGATGGAGATGGCAACAAAAACATTTGATGTGCTATTTGGGGTTAGCTACTCTTTACAATGGTAAAAGCAAGGCATAACAGAATGAAACGCATGCAGGACAGAGTCTTTCAAATGTGAAAAGCAAGGAGAAATTATGTATGTATGTATACACAGGATAGTTAACAGAGTTGTTCTACTGTCTTCTATTTCTTTGCTGAAAAAATCTGTCAATGAGTGCTTGATTGATCAGTATTGCATGTCTCTATCTGTTTTCATGAGAAACCACTTTGAAGATATCAATATGTAATACAACAAGCATTGTTTATCTCCTACCACTTTGTTTGTAACTCTGTATTGTTTGTATTGTTCTTTTGCTATTTTGTAAATGGTTATCTGTTTGTTAATGTTTTCCTCCTTTTATTTTTAAAATAAAAAAAATAAAATAAAATGTGAAAAGCTTTCTTTTCTAATGACCCCTACGTATCCTGGAAGCTTGTAGCTTTTAAGGACTATGAAGTTTCAGCCAAACAAAGAATTGAAATCCACAAAGCCTTCAGCAACACAGGCTGCCGTAGCCATGGAAACAAAGCCACAACTCTTGAGATACAAGGGAGCTTTCAAATTGAATGCACGAACCAGTACACACTGAAGACTAAGACCTCATGATCTTGGCCTCGGGTTGTTGGGTTAGAAACAGTGCTGATTACAAAGATGAGAAAGAATGATAACGTCTGGTATTGATCAGAGCAGAGGGAAACGATTGTTTCACACACTGCAGATAGACCCAACCTGGTAACAGGAGCAAAAGCCTTAAATACATGCATACGCTCTTGACTAAGCCCTTCCACTCCTACGAATGCATCCTGAGGAACTAATTAAACAAGTGCGCGGTGGTGTATACATTTAAGAATGTCCACATTGTTAACGGTAATGCTGACAGCTAAAGCCTCAACTAACATAATTTACCATAAATATTTTGGTTTTATATCACCAAAATATAAAAGTCTAACAATAGGAATTTGTTTAAATAAATCAGGATATATGCAGCCACCCAAATACTAATGTAAATATATACTGTCCGTGCTATATTACTATTAAAAAACAAGCTGTAAGCGTACCTTTCTTGTTATCCCTTTTTGTTACAAATACATACAAAGCATAGCAAGATCTGGAAAGATATTCTTCAAAGGGTTAATGATTTTTTTATGATACTGGGGATTGAACCTTTGGCCTCACACATGCTAAGCAAGTGTTCTGCCACTGAGTTAAATCCCCAGCCCTTTTTAAGATAAGGTCTTGCTTAGTTGCCAAGGCTGTACACAAACGTGGGGTCCTCCTGTTCAGATTCCTGAGTAGCTGCGATTACGGGCGTATTTTGCATAGTTTCATCATTTTCCACACTACACTGTATAACTTATAAAAGGAAAAAATAAGTTATTATAGATTTTCAAAAGCTTAAAATCTCTTCCTGGCTAAATGAAAAAAGAAACCATAATAAACACTTAACATTAACACAAGGTTCCCAGTCCCTACTTACCTTATATGCAAGCACGACAGCATGGCTGTGGTGCCCCCGCCAAATACCCACACGGTAAAAAACACGATCAGCAGTGTGGTACTGAACATCATTTGCCGTGCATAGGTGGCAGTATCTCTAATGGCCAAGGCAAATGCCATCGCACCGCGAAGACCTACAAGGGAAATGAGGAGGCATGTCTTCAATAACTCATCACTGATGTTATCTTCATCGATTCAGAGATAAAAAGCACATCCTACAAACCCAGGAGCACGTGAACAATGTGAGCTAGATATTAAGATACCTAAATATATATGAATAGTAACAGAATTGTACACATGATACTGACATGCACTGACCTTTCAAAAATTCTTATTTTAGCACTTGCTAATTTATGTAGTAGAATTTGCTTATTGATGTATATAGCTCCATGAGTCGGTACAATGCAGAGGGTGTGTCCACTGCCACAGTCCAAACAGAGCAGTCGCATTCTCCTCCCAGAACCCTCTGCGCTACCCCTTTTTAGTTCAACCTCTTCCTCACCCTGTCAAACCCTTGGCAACCCTCGATTCACCCTCCATCACTACCGTACTGTCTCTTGGAGAAAGTCACGTAACTGAAAACATACAGTATATAATATTTGAGACTGGCTTCTTTCACTCAGTATGACGCCTCTGAGAGTCATCCATGTCACTGTATGGATAGTTTGCTCTTTTCAGTACCAAGTAGTACTGCGTGGCGTGAATGTACCAGTTCGTTTCCCCACGTACCCATCAAAGACGGACAAGGGGGTTGTTTCTAGGCTTTTGGTAATAATAAGTGGAAGTGCTACGGACACTTTCAGATTTTTGTGTAAAAGTACACTTCATCTTTATCTTCCTTTATGCAATATATTTTTTCTTCCTTTTTTTTTGGAGACAGGGTCTCACATGTAGTTCAGGTTGGCCTTGAACTCATGGCGATCCTCTTGCTTCAGCCTCCCAAGGGTTGGGATTACATGTGACATATTTCTAAGCCAAGTATTTGGAACCAGAACATGAAAAAAATTCCCAAACAAAGCAAATGCGACTTTTTTTTCAGGATTGGGGACTGAATCTAGGGCCTTTACACTGGCCCCAATCCTTTCTAAATTTTGAGATAGGCTCTCACTAAGTCACTGAATTGCTCAGGTTGGGCTCCAACTTTTATTCCTCCTGCCTCAACCTTCCAGCACTAGGATTTCAGGCAAAAGTCACTATACCCAGCTGGGAATGGGACACTATAGGAAGAATTTTCTACTTGAGGATGCAGTGTCAGTGTTTCAAGGGCTCCTATATTAGCAGCACAACGTTTTAGTTTCAAACCCTATAAACAGGCATATACATTGTAAGTGATTTCTTGGAAGTTATAACTTACCAGCAAACATCATCATATGTTGAAAATTTGATCCAATCTTACTTCTTCTACCCAAATTAAGCAAGAGAGACAAGGGGTAAATATTGGCAGCTCTTCCCAAGAAAATAGCCATCTAAAATTATTAACAGGTTAAGGAACTGGGGTTTTTCAGTTTGTTTTTTTTACTATTATTTAGACTACACATTCAAGAAAGTGACAAGACTATTGTATCTTTAACAGTCCTTGAACAGTACTATCTACTAGAACTTCTGCAATGATGGAAATTCTCTGTATCTGCATTGTCCAATACTGTACCTGAAATGTGGCTGGTGTGACTGAGGAAACAAAATTTTAATGTTATATTATTTTAGCTTAATTAAATTTAAATAATCACACATGGCTAGTTGTCACCAAATTAGATGGTGAAGGCCTAACGTATTGGAAATTCACTAGATAAACAGAACAGTTTAAAAGCAGAATTTCTTTACCATATTTTTTAGATTACAGTCATACCTCAGTACATATCCATAATTGGTTCTGGAATGCGTGCTGAAACCAATGAATACCGAACGAACTATTCTCCATAAGAAGCAATGTAATTAGAAATAACCTGTGATGAAAGTTCCCCAGAACTTTTACATTTTACTGGGCTAATATTAACCTTTTACTGGGCTAATTTAAGCCTTCTGAGCGTAGTGCTATCACTCTTAACTTTTGGGGGGCTTAAATGCACAAAAATACAAGATGTAAAGGAGGAACGTGTGGAGTTTCCACACCGTTCGCGAGCTAGCGTGAGACTGACACAAGTGCTGAGTGCAATACGCACCAAGTACAGTACCGGATCTGCCAAGTTCTGAAGCAATGAGGACTGAGGTGTGGCTGTATTAATAGGCTAAGTCTTTTCACTTTCTGTGTTGATAAGAAGAAAGTAACGCTGGCTAAACTTCCCCTTTCTTCCTCAGAGCAAAGAAGAGGGCAGCTCAGCCACCTCGTGCCACTGAAATTCCTGCAAGTCCGGAGGAGCCCCAGGAGTCTATATACCTTGAGCCTGCTGCTGAGGACAGGCTTAATGTGAATTCACATGGCTTTAACTAGAAAGCAATCTTAGTGTCTTTTTTTTTTTTTTTTTGCTATCTGTAGAAACTCCTGATTTATAATTACATCTTTTTAAATGTCAGGGTCAGAGTACAGACCTACCCCATTTCCTGAAAGGAATATAAAGGGAAATCTAATATTAAACAAAACGTGGTGGAAACAGTGCTAGCCTAAGTAACCTTGAGAGAGAGTACAGTCTGTCAGTCTGTAAGTCTAAAGGCAAAAGGAATGGCACCTAAGAATTAGACGCCTCTTGATAAAGTTGTTTCCCATGGGAATATCAGTTAACAGTTCTGATACTGTCAAATAGTGATGTACCATATAATATTTTGGTCAATGACAGCATATATTATGGTGGTTCCAAAAGACTTTAATGGCGCTGAAAAATTCCTACTGTCTAGTGAAACTCTAGCCATCATAACAGCAGAGCACACTGCATTACTCATGTGTTGGTGGTGGTACTGGTATCAAAAAAAAATACTGTGTTGCCAGTCATATGAAAGTATGGCCCGTGCCATTATATATAGTATATAATACTTGATAATGATAATGAATGGTAATGTTACTGGTTTATATATTTACTATACTATACTTTTTAACAATAGAATGTACTTCTACATATAAACAAAAGTTTCACCATAAAACAGTATGCTGTGTCCCATATATCTCATGTTTCCTGAGTCTTTTAACTGCATCAAAAGGCCACATCAAGCAACTGACCTTTACCATACAGGTTTGTTTAAACAAAATCTATGCTGCTCAAACAATGATAAAATTGCCTCATGATATAGTTCTCATAATATATCCCCACCCTTAAGTGGTGCACGACTGTATGTGTACACTAGAACTGAACAATTAAGTAAACGGATGTCACGTGGCAGGAGCCAGGTTTCCCACCACTGGAACGGGAGCTAACAGATCAGCTAGGGAAGGAGGTCATACTGATCCGTGTGGTAATGGGTAATACAGATGGTTACACATACACGTATTTATATGGATGTACGTATATACGGGGCCCAGTGTAAACATGCAAATGTCCTTGCTGTCAGCTGAGAGGGCCTAGAAGCACACTCTATAGCTCTGAGCACACCTAGTGCTCAGATCTTGCTTTCTAATACTCTCCAATGAAAGGAACCAGAGCTCTTAAGAAATGACTAGGTCTAAAGTTGAAGCAAAAAGTATACAAAGTGAGCCTAAAGCATCTTGCAGTTCAACAAAGTAAGAGGTATTCCAAAATAAAGAAATAAATAAATAAACCAAACAAAAGCAAAATCCACAATGACAGTATGGTAATGTTACAAGAGGACACAAGATCCACTGAAAGGGCTCCCAGTGGCCAAAGGTGGAACGGTCTAAGCAACGAACATTAAAAAGTTGTATCATATTATAATCTAAAGTATAGCATATGTATCAGTGAATCCACATTGTATAAATAAATGAATAAAACAATAAATAGGAGAACAGATAAACCTCTTGTGTAAAGCATTTAGAGTAACTGTGTAGATACTCTGTTCTTAAGAGGTAAGACCTCACTTCCCACTCCCTAAAAGAGGGCCGCATGCGGCGCCTTCTTCCCAAGCAGCACACTACAGAAAGAGTAAGCGTAACTTCACAACGGGAAACCTGCCAAACACCAACTCAGCCAGGGGAGCGAGACGGCCACCAACATTACCGTATGAATAAATGTGTACCCTTGCTACTACGGGCTAGGAACGGCACTTTAACTTCTGTAGTGTTCCTCCCAGTCTAGTCACGGGAACAACCTGAAAGCATTATGCAGAACACCGCATCAGCACTTCTTCACACTGTCAAGGCTCAACAAAAATCAGGAACAGATGAGATCCTGCCACAGTCAAGCAGAGCCTAAAGCTACATGACAAGCAAATGCACATATAGCATCGTGGATGGGACTCTGGAATAAAAGAAGGATGAGAGCAGGGAAAAACCATGGGTATCTGAATAAAAATGAACTTTACTAAATAATAATATAATAATATTGGCTCATTTGCCTTGACAAATGTACCATGCTAATGTGGGAGACTAGTCATAGCAGAACGTGGATATGGGTTATGTAAGAACTTTCCATACTCCTCCCAATTTTTTGTAAATCTAAATGTATTCCAATATTTAAAATAATGATTCTCTACAAAAATGCAAACAATAATAAAAAGCTTATGGCTCAGAGTGACAACAACTGTTAGTTGTTCCCAGTATCTCTTCTTCCTGCCTTCTGTAGTAGGACACACTCCTCCCTCTTGACTGCTGTTTTTATTCGGGTACACACGGCCCAGATAAAGAGTATGTTTCGCAGCCTCCCTTGCAGGTCGGTATAAGCAGTGACATTACACAGAAGTGCGGTGCACATATTCTAGGTGGTGCCCTTAAAGGCAATTCACAGCTACAGGGGTGACCCGCCTGCCTTGGACACAAGAAAAAGGGCAACTCCTTAAGGAGATCGGCACCAGTGTTGCCTGGGTCCCGGAGACTGGAACACAGCTGCCGTATCAGCTTGGGCTTTTACATGACAAAGTTCTGTCTTGTGCAAACCCGGGTTAATTTGAGTCTTCGTCATATGAAACCCTAATGAACCCAGAGAAAAAGAGAACAACTCTCTCCTGTTAAGAGACAATTTTTAGAGACTTTTTTTAAATGAAGAATTTCTATCCCAAACAAATTTGCAAACTGACAGAGAAACATTTAACCTTGTTTTCAGATTAAATAGTCAATGAAGCCACTTCTCTGCCCCAAAATTTCTCAGGTATTTACAGAATATGAAGTTATTGATCTCACAGGTGGCCTTTCAGTTAAGGTTCTTCTCTTTTCTCCCTGAGGGCTGCAGAACAGTATTTCTGTAACACCTCATTTTCTAACAGAGATCTTACCTACAGTTTTAGTTTTAATTTTAAAAATTTCTACTAATTTCTTGGGCAGGATCTCCTGAGATTTTTTTTGTTTTTAAAACAAACACAACTTTTGAAAAATCACTTATTTAAATATTCACCTTCCAGGGCCGGGGATATAGCTCAGTGGCACAGCGCCTGCCTGGCAAACACAAGGTCCTGAGTTTGACTCCTGGTACCAAAAAAAAATTCACCTTCCATCATTTCTTCCATATTTCACATTCAACTAACCCACCATGGGCATCCTTCTCCCTCAGCAGGACCTCCAGCCCAAAGATGGTTCTGCATTTTCCTCGACTCCCCTGCTGATTCACGTGTTAGTAATGCCCTTTCCAGTACCCTACATTTGCTCTGCCCCCTGTCTTCACTGCATCCATTTGACAAAACCCCAAAGCTGGATGGACCCAACTATCCCATTCCCCATACTCACAGCGGCATCCTCCTGGCAAAAGTTACACAGTAGGGCAGCTGCTTCTACCTCTAATATCTAGTCCTCAAATTCGAATGGCCCACTTGGTCAACTCATATCTTCCCGCCTTCTCCAACTACTTCACAAACCTTCTCCACCTTCCTCAAAATCCCAGTCACCTGTGGAAGCGGGCATCTAAGATGGTTCCCCATGACCCTGGACTCCCAATGTTAAGGTCTGTGTCTAGATATTCCCCAAAGCCCCATGCAGTCACATGAGCAGGCTATTTAGAGGTGGCTGAACCTGGAGTTTGTGACTGATTCATGGTCCAATGCTGGGTAAGGGTATGAAAGCTATACCTGCCCTAGGGGGCAGCCTGCATCCAAAATAAGGGACAAGAAGAGGCTTGGTCCTTCCTTCCCTTCCCTGTTTTTACTATCTTCTGCTGCCATGAACTGTTTCTTGTCTGGGATGCCCCTCTGCCAAGCCACACTGCCTTAGAGCTGGCTGACTATGGACTGAAGTCTCTATAACTGTGAACTAAATAAGACTTTCCTCCTCTAACCTTGGGTACCAGGCATTTTCTCTCAGCAACAAGAAAAGTAACTAAGACACTTAGTATTCACATCCTTGTGCAGGCCCACTCACACCAACTAAGGCTGTGTGAGCAACAAAACTCTGCCACTTTCAAGGTGAAGTTATGGAAGTCACTTTTGCTTCCACGCTGGTGCTCCCTCAGCGACCTCGCTCTGGTGGAAGCCATGGAGCGGGCTGCCCTATGCAAGGGTCCCTGTGAAAGGCAGGCGCCTCCCACTGACAGCCAGCAGACTGAGTTGGAAGTGGGTCCTCCAGCATTAGTCAATGCTTAAGTGTTCTCCCAGCCATCTCCTGAAAGGTCCTGATCCCAGAACCACCAAGGTAGGCTTCCCACGACTTCTGATCCTCAGACTCCATGTGAGGTAAAGAATGCTTGCTGTGTCAAACTGCTAAGGTTTAGGGCAATTTGTAACAGGATGACAGACAACTACTAAACCTGTTTCACTCTCAGCAGCTGATCTCTCCTCCTACTTTACACATTAGAAACAGAATCGATCCACTAGAAGCTGCACTGCCCGGGTTCCCTGCCTCTCCACACATCCCATCCTCCTTTGTAACAGTGGAGGTCAATGGCTCTCCACATGCTCCGGGTTCTGTCTCTTCTGGTCCTCTCATGAGTCTTACACTATGGACTACTCTTCCATGCAGTTTCTTTTTAATTCGTTTGTAAAGAGTCAATTCACTTACATGAAAGAAAGAGGGAGAAGGGAAAGAAAGTGGCCTACGCAGCCCTTCCTCATCTTTTACCTCCTGTTCTACACTTAGACTGCTAACTGTTCCCCCATATCATTGCTCTTCTTCTCCGTAGTAACAGAGGACGCACAGTTTTATCTTCGGGGGGTGAACAGAATGATAGGAGACTTTTCTGCCATTTCAATCTGCCGACCTATTTGTGCAATAAACAGAAATAAAAATAGGATAGAATAAAATCAACTGAATAGAATACAAAAAGAGCTGAGATCCCTGTTTGCTTTACTCTGAGGAAATTTTTACTCTGAACATATTTCAATGTATTCTTATTACCCCACCCCCCAAACCATGTGAAAACCTCAGTTAAATTGGCTTTTACAGACCATACGATAAAGGATACAAATGCGCCTATTATAAATGTTAGGTTAAAGACATGGCTCTGGAAGGTGAAGAGTGTGAGGCCCATGTAGGAGAAGATGAAATTCTCTGCCAAGAAATTGAGAAGCTCAAACAACTGCAATGAAATTTTAAAAGGTTAGTCCAGTAAATAAATTAAATTACACAATTTGAAAACGTATTACTAAGACAATGAAACAGACACTTCAAATTCATAAAGTTCATGCGTACACCCAAAAGTATGACTCAGAGGGAGCAAATGTAGAGATGACATTTCCAGTCCCACAGAAAGAGCCAAAAACATTGCCCCCTCACTTTCCCTAATCATCCTCCCTTCTCCAAATCCCCACTTTCAGTCATTTTTATCCTCCTCCACCTCCTCCTCTCCCAAAGCCTGTCAAGTTTTCTTTTGGAATCTTTCTGTGGCCCCGTCACTGCCCAAGTCTAGCTTTCATCACTTTTCACTCAGAGTACTACAAGAGGACCCTCACTGGCATCCATGAGACCCCTCATTTCCCACTCCCCACCTGAGGAATCACTCCATTTCTTTTTGTTTTTGTTTCTGTCTTTTTGAGACAGGTTCTCACTGTGCAGTTCAGGCTGGCCTTGAGCTCACTTTGTAGCCCAGGCTGGCTCGAACTCGCAACAGTCCTCCTGCCTCAGCCTCCTTCTAAAAGTAGCACTTCTGAGATACTTCCTTGTCTGCAACCTCTAAGATCCAGCTCAACTTCTTCCACCTGGTAGAGTGCTTCATGACTGCTCACACAGCACTGGCTTGCCACTGACTTAACTCAGCCATGAGTCTTAGCCCTCGCTTCGTGACTAAGCCTCCTAAAAACAGGGCACACGCACCACAGTCCTGCACCCAGTGCCCTCCCCGCTGCTGCCTACCCGGCCCCACCCTGTTCACACCACTACCTCCCCAAGTGTCATACAAGACTTGCTGAATGACTGTAGGGAAGGCCCTCCATCAGCCGATAACCCTCAGTTTCCCAGAGTCCTCTGGGCTACCACAAGAAGAAGGAGGTTAAGAACATGGGCTTCAGAGTCAAAATGCCTAGGCTTGAACCCTGCCTTTTCTACTTGTTAGCTGTGTGGTTTTGGGCACATTAATTAATCTTCTTAAAGTAGAGTTGGGTTATTATTAAAAAATAAGAATAAGCATTAAAATAAATATATTTAATTTTCTTTAACTGATTTAATATACTGTTATGCCTACTTGATAATAACTACAGTATGTCTAGATTATACTATGTGCCTAATACTATACTAAGGATTTATGTGCATTATCTTATTTTAATCTTATAACACCACCATGAGGTAGGTACTATTATCATCCCTGTCTTAGTTATTTTGGTTGTTTGAGGTGCTTGGGATTGAACTTAGGGCCTTATACATGTTAGGCCTGAGCTGTGGCTGAGCTCTACCCCTATAGCCTCCCGCCATCTCGGGCAGAATCTTACTGCTTCCCAGGCTGTCTTGAACTCCTCAAGCAATCCTCCCACCTCAGTATCCAAAGTAGATGGGACTACAGGTGTGTGCCACTGTGTCTGGCATTATCTCTATTTTAAAGAAAGCAAAACTGATGGACATACATGTAGCAAGTAGTGGAACCACGATTTGAGACAATACAGTGACTCATCAGTACTGGCTTTAATCCACAACACGGAGGCTGGCAAACTTTTCCCGTGAATGGCCAGAGAACAAATATTTGCGGCCTAACAGGTCACAGGGTCTCTGTCACACTGTTCAGCTCTGCCAGTGTAGTACAAAAGCAGCTATGGGCTACACATTCTAAAAATGAGTGTGGCTGTGTGCCAAGAAAAGCTTATTAATGGACACCGAAGTTTGAATGCCACTTAACTTTCATAGGTCATAAAAATATTCTTCTCCTGATTTTTCCCCAATCATTTGAAAATGTAAAAATCCATTCTGAGCTCATAAGCCAGCAAGGGACAGACGTGGCCTGCAAGCCACTGTTTGTCAACCTCTGCTATATACTTTACTGTCTTCTTTTTATCTGTCTTTTTTTGTGTGTGTGTGTTTTTTTTTTTTTTTTTTTTTTTTTTTTTTTTTTTTTGGTACCTGGAATCGAACTCAGGACTTTGCGCTTGCCAGGCAGGCGCTGTGCCACTGCACTATATCCCCAGCCCCTGTTTCTTATTTTCTGCCTTTTCTTTTTTAATTTTTTTTTTACTGCCTTCTTTTTATTCCTGCCTTTGTCCTGTTTCCCTAAGCCCTTCCAAATCCTTCCCATCTTTGTACACACAATACTTCCTCTATAACAGCAATCCAGGTTCTCAAGACTCAAGCCGTTCCCCACCACACTGTCTGATGTCTTATATGATATGGAATTAAAGCACACAAGCTAGGATTCCTATTAGTCACAGTATTTGTTTTACGTATACAAGCTTCATATCAGTGCCAGGCCTGGAAGCTCTTACCTGTGGGTTGTGTATGTCCCACCCTGCTACCTAGAGAAAAGCTGAACCCCTTTGGTTTTCTTCTTTATACTTAGTGCACTGAATAGATTTGCAAAAAGGCTTTGCAACCCTGATAGATATGCTTAGGAAGGGGAGTATAATTTTATTCTGAAGGGTTGAGGAAAACACAGGTCATAAACTAAATCTGCAGCTCCAGGACAAAGAAAAAAGGAACTACTGAGCCTGGTTTACAATTTGGCCTTTCCACACTCATCTCACTATTTCGGACCATCTGGCAAAACTGAATGCCTCTGGTTCTCACCATAATCATCATCAAGCATGCACCTTTAGAGTACATTTTGTTTGTGTATATGTACTATATAACGCCTAAGACTGGAGAATTCTATGCCTATTTCCCTCGTAGTTCTTGTCAAGTACTTTGTGCAAGGATCATTCAGCACCCAACCACTGGCCGTCGCCTGGGAAGAGCAGCTCCGCAAGGCCCGAGTGAAGGCTGAAGGAACTCAGTGCTCTCTAGATGGTCCAGCAGATCTAGCCAGGTTAGGACGTAATCTTCCCTGCTTCACACCGCAGCAGCTCTAGCCAAGCTCAAGTGAACTTCCTAACACTCCTTTTAAAAGCCACTAGGTTAGGAAGCAGCAAGGCATGAAAAAGCTAGCTAAGTGGTTACTGGAAGCACAGGAGCAACAGCCCCCAGTCTGCGGCTAACCTGCCTCCATCTACGAGCCTTCAGCCTGTAACTTGCCAGTCTCATCCATTTCTAGAGTCGAAGGAAGACTAGACAGAACCTTGACCAGATCAAAGATTACCCTTTAGTTTTTTAAAAAAGCTTCCATTTCACTAAGAGAAGGAAAATTTTATTTGCAAACTAAAAAGTCTGTCTTACCTGTTTAGTTCGATGCTGAGACTCTGTGGATAAATTATTGTATGTGTAATGTGCTTGCGTGATGCCACAGAACAGTACTGCAACCACACCTACAAAGACAACAAATTCCAAGTTCACGTCACGAGGTGGTTCCCATCTTTCATACTGAGGTTCTCACTTTACAGAAATAGATTACGTGCATAGTGTTCATTTTCATTTTCTTTGATTTTGTTGAGGAACTGCTTCCATTGATTTTTTTTTAACATTCTAAAATGATAGCCTAAATCCCAACCATAACACACTCACTCAAATACTAAAGGTGCTAATTCACTTGTGGTGAAGAAGTGGCTCACTGATTCCCCGTAAGGATTTACGATCCAAAGCAGAAAGGAACCCACCTGTGAAGCCCCATGCTTCAGCCAAAAGGAAGGTGCTCCAGGACATCAGGAAAAATAAGCCCGTCTCCAGCAACTGGAACTCTCGCAATTTGGTGAACTTTGTCACGTGAGACTGTTAAGCTTGGTAACAAGATTTTGGGATCCCGAAGTGTGACTAGAAAAATAACAGTCAAAGCAAGGCAGCCAAGAAAGCAAAAGAAGGGCTCTCTAGCCTCTTAGCACAGAAGTTATAAAATAAGGAAACACCAACATCAAGAAACCCTTAGAATAAGAATCTTACTGAGGAATAAGCTGTCCTCCCGTTAGTAAGGAAGCCTCTCACCTTAGCTGCTCCTCCTGCTTGATGGGTATCACATACCTTGCCAGAAAGCACACAGGACAGACCCAGGCACTGCCACACACCCCTGTAACCCCAGCAATGCGGGAGGCTGAGGCAGGGAGAGCATAAGTTCAAACCCATGCTAGGCGTGGTGGTACACACTTGTAACTCCAGCACTAGGGAGGCGGAAGCAGGAGGATCGCCATGAGTTTGAGGCCAGCCTGGGCTACACAGTGAGTTTAAAGCCAACATGAAATATATAGTGAGACCCTGTCTCAAAAAACCAAAACCAAAAATCATACAAATATAAAAGCCACAAGTTCAAGTCCAGCCTGGGCAACTAAAATAGACTTTCTCTCAAAATAAAAAGCAAAAAGGCTAGGGATGCAGCTCAGTGCAAAGGCCCTGGTTTTAATCTTTAATGCTGCTCCCACAAAAAGGACAGGTAGAGACGAGATCAACAGATTGGACACACAACATGGTACTCTAACTTTGTAGCCCAAAGCAAGACATGTTCCATAATTGTAGCAGTTTATATTTATAAAAACACATAATTGTGTGAGATTTCAAATTTATTTAATCCTATAACATGTCTGTGATGCAGAGCATTTAATCTATGATGAAAAAAACGGAAGTACTTCACTCATTTATTTTAGTACAAAAAGTAATTGTTCACTGACAATGAAAGAGCACATGACAAGTTGTGGCCAATCACGGGCTAGAATCTAGAACCACTCCAATAACTACCTACTACAACAAGCAAGATATACTTCCTTACTTCAAGGAATGTGTAGCTGGAAAGAGATATTATTTGCATAGCTCTTTCTGTGGGGTGGGGATATAGCTCAGCGGCACCACGCCTGCCTATCAAGTGTGAGGTTGTAAGTTCAATTCCCAGCAAAAAAAAGAAAAGAAAAATGCATAGCTCTTTCTTTAGAACACTTTTACTGCACGTATCTATGTCTCAGTTCATCTACAAAAAGTCATGATAGAAGTCTCTTCTAGCACCAAGCTAAAGCATACCAAACTGAGAGGTCAATCCTTGAAAAAGAAGCATGCATTTGTTTTAAAAGATTTATAGCTGGAAATGCTTTACCGATCATCTAGTACTGTTCCACTCAACTTTCCTACTCTCCCTGCCCCAGTTTCCTACACTGAGATGCAAAAAGGTGAAGCATCAGAGCGTCTACCTTGTTTGCATCTACCACAACACCGGAGGCTGCGGGGAAGCAGGGACCATTTATTTGCCTTATTTATCTTTGATACCGAGAGCAGAGCATCTAGCACATACAGGCAATTCAGAAATGACTTTTGAATGAATGCAAGAATGACGTGCCCAGTATTTCTCACAGCTAACTGGTGGCAGTATCAGGATTACAACCCAGGTCCTCTGGGTTCCCAGCCAAGGGCTCTACAGCACAAAAGCTAAACTTAGGACAGCCAGGATGAATTCCTATATATCCTCACCTGGCAACTATATATTCTGTCCATGTAGCATTGTGATCATAAATTTCCCGTTTGTTGTACCAAAAACAGAGCAGAAGACTACCAAGCTGACCAGCAGCACAGAACACTCAGAGGCTCTTTGGAATGTATCTACCTTTACATCAATTTACTCTACAACCTTACAACTCATCCTCAAGGGGCTCCTGTGTCTCATTAGACTCTTGTAGTGAAAGTTTTAGGGCAAAACAATGAAAATGTATTGCTTGATGTTTTCAGGCCAAGTACTTGGTTATAAGGTTAATAATTATAAGACAAATAGGAGAGACCATGAATTATAACATTCAACTACTTCATTTGGTTAAATATACAAAAAAGGATATCAAAGCTGTCACCACCCCAGTAGCAGCACCCATTGCAAAAGATCCACTGAAGATCCCAAGGAAGATTCCGATAGACTTGAACATGGCTGTGACATCGAAAGTATGACTGTTGTCTCCAGCAGGCTGATATGCTACTATTGAGCTGCAAAAGACAGGATACTCTTACTTCTGGAAGCACTTTTACTTTAAAAATATTACTTAGCACAGACCTTGACAGATGAAATCAGAGGAAGAGAAACAAAACCCAAACCAATGATTCGAACTGCCAAAATAAAGAAAAAAACTCATAAAAAATCATGCAGTGTTATCTAGCTAGCAAGAAGACTCAGCCTTACGTGACAATTTCAGGAGACAGAACATGGGAAGGCCTCTATATAAAGGTTGCACTGAGGCTCTCTCAGTACTGTGCAGTATTATTCTATTGTGACTATTTTGAAGAATTACTGAGTGTCCAAAAGCCCAAACATACTAGTGGGAACAAACTAATGCAAAATCCAGCAAAGGCGTAAGACTATTGCTCAGTACTTCACCCAGTCACATTTTGTATTTCCTATGGGGGAAAAGAAAAGCTGACTGAAGGACCTTTCCAGCTTTTAGAATACCAGAACGGTCCAAATGCCTAATATCTATTCACTCACTAAAATGGACTTTTATGGGGGAAAGGGGCTTGAAAGGCCTTCCAAGGGATTATAATCCACTCAGTAGTATTTTGAGCATACGTAGGCTGGATCCTCCACCCCAAACTTCTGAAAGAAAGTCACTCTGTACCAGGCCATGGCAATTACAGGGAACATACTCCATTCTAGAACTCCCACAGTCTAAACCTAGTCTGGAAAAGCTTCTTTTATAATAGTCAGCCCAGGAAGTAGAAATGGTTGCAAAAATTGCTCTTGACCAAGTCTCTGGCAACAGTGCTTACTGTTACTAAACAGTTCTCATCTCAGTCAATTGAGGTTCTGCTATTGTAAAGTCCAGACTCAGAAACATCACACAAGTCATGTCGAAGAAGAGAAGAAAGAAAAACACATTCCTAAGAATACACTGAATTCTCCCTGTGGTTACCACATAGGTTTGTTTTCTTTTATCTGGTTCAAGGCTTACAAATGTGCTTGTTTTATCATCTGCAAGTGTTTTTCAACCTGCCCAGGTAATTTTTTCAAAAAAACCTAAGATCGGGGCTGGGTGTGGTGGCACACACCTGTAATCCCAGCACTCGGGAGACTGAGGCAGGAGGATCATTGTGAGTTTGAGACTAGCCTGGGCTACAAAATGAGCTCAAGGCCAGCCTGAACTGCAAAGTGAGATCCTGTCTCAAAAAGACAAAAAAAAAAATCTAACTAAAATTTCCTAATTTGTATCTATTTCATTCAAGTATAATACAAGACTAACATTAATTTCTGGCAATGGCATCTCAAAATTTCTGAAAATCTGAAATGAAACTTGTAAACATTAAACATTTATGTTTAAAGTAATCAGATTATTTTGGCCACAGTAGACTTGATATTATTTTGATAAATATGAAATGGCCTTTAATATTACGTTGCTTTACCTACACATAAAAGGTCACCCCATTATAAATGAGATTTGAACACTTTATAACATTTAAATACATTAGCTGCCTAGAGAAAAAGACAGGCTATTGCCACAACAATCTTCTTTTCTCCCTGGTAGTATGTTCCAAAATGCTGGCTGGAATTAAATATCTACGCTATGCCTCTTGAGGTTGCTTGCCCTGGATTAGTTCAAGTAAATTCAAGGTTCACACTAATCATTATTTCACTCTTTAACCACTGAAATGTACAAGGGTACATGGAAAACACGATGAGCTGAGAACTGATAAGAAGTTTGTTTTGTTGTTTCAGGAATATGCTGACTTTTAGCTTGAAATCTGAGGTCATCTTTTCCACATCAGTCAACATCTAATCTTGAGAAATCATTTTTATGAATATTTTTTAAATTCTGAAAGTAATACAATATATAGTTTAGAGGGAAAAAAATTACTGTCATTCCACTACTCTATTTCATTCTCCTTCCATACTGCTTTTTCCACTTTATAGTTACAACCATAATAAATGCACAGTTATGACTGCTGCTTCTCCAATCAACCATAAACAAAGTTATGAAGCTTTCAAAAGGGTCCAAATGGTTATAGCCTGATTTATTTAACTATTTGCCCACTGTTAGACATTTAAAGTTGCTTTAAATGTTTAAGAACAGATTTTTGGTTTTTTACATATTTTGAACTATTTCCTTTGCACTACAGTCCTAGAAATATAGAGTATTATAATACCTACAGCTCTTTTTATGTATTACTCAACTATTTTTAAAAAAAGTCTCTATTACATTTTTGGAGGAAAATACGATAGCTCTCGATTTTTAAAATGATCATTACCAATCTACCTAGGAATTATCTTTTGAAAAGTATTCTACATGGTAGAATGCTTGCCTAGTATGCACAACACTCTAGGTTTGATCCCCAGCACCTCAACTCTCCCCAGAAGCATTCTAGGAAACAAGGACAAAAATGTAATTATCCTATAGAGTCACCCCCAAGGATTAAGATATATACACATAAATACACTCACTGCAATGCTAGTTATTATAATGTGACATTATAAAGTGCCAAATATTCAGCTCAAGAACAGCTCAAAGGTAGAGTGCTTGCCTAGCATAAGCAAGGGCTTGGGTTCCATCTCAAGCGTGACAAAACAAACAAAAAGGAAAAACACCAAGTATTAGTCATAGGGGATTGACGAGGTAAATTTACAGTGCACCCATACAGTAGGATAGTAGAGGCATTAAAATAGCACAGGGCTGGGGATTTAGCTCAGCAGCACAGGGTCTGCCTGGCAAGCGCAAGGTCGTGAGTTCAATTCCCGGTACTGGAAAAATAAAATTAAAATAGTACAATGACCAACTGAAAACAGCAAGTTACAGAAATGTATGTGTATTGTTATGCCTGTTCTACTTAAAAATTAATATGTTTATACATATATTAATATCCTAATGGAAAAAGTTTGGAAGAAATCCCTACCAGTGGTTACTTCTGAGCTGAAACTTCAGGAATGTTCTACATTCTAAGTAGAACTTTCAAATAATTTGAATTCTTTTCTTTCAAATAATTTGAATGCTTTTCTACTTTCAAATAATTTGAATTCTTTTCTTTCAAATAATTTGAATGCTTTTCTACTTTCAAATAATTTGAATTCTTATCACAAACATGTATTAATTTTACTATCATAAATCATAAAAGACGATACCGATTTGAATGTTAATGATTGATCTAGTTTCATTATACCAAGGTTGCTCAACTCTGGCATTACTGATATTTGGGGCCAAGTAGCTATTTGTCAGCGTGCAGGGGGTTTTGTCCTATGCATTAAAGGCTTATATACTAGATGTCACTACCAAACTACTCTCATTCATAATAACCAAAATATCAGTAGACATTGTCAAATATTCCCAAAGGTGAGGGCAGGAGTGGTGGAACTGCCCCCATTAAGAATGACTGAACTATGCCACTACCAGTTGTAACTATTATCATTAACAATTTGTTTTATTAAATGAATAATAAAAATGACCACTTATTTTTAAGTATATAGTTCTGATAACTAGTGGAGTAAAACAGTCATGCTTGTTTACTCACTGTACTTCTGCTTTTATAAAATGGAAATGACTGCACAAAACATATTTTAAAATAGTGTGAATTTAAATTTCCAGGCTAATTATGGTATATTCATTCAGTGGAATATTGTGGATCTTTAACTAGCTAGATATATTATACTGTGTCAACATATATACATATATAAATTTATGTCATACAGCAATATATGAGGTGACCAGATTAAATGCAATAACATTTTTAAATGACTACTCATCTGATAGTTTCAAAAAACAGAAACAGAGAAAGAAAAATCATCTGCATGTTTATAGAGAACAATTCATAATAGCTAAATCTTGGAATCTGCCTAAATGGCCATCAACAGATGAATGGATAAAGCAAATGTGGCATAGATACACAATGGAGTACTACTTAGCCATAAAGAACAAATTTGAGTCATCTGAAGGAAAATGGATGTACCTCGAGACCATAATACTAAGTGAAATAAATAAGACACAGAAGGGTAAATATGATATATGTATATTCTCCATAATAAATATATTTATTATTTATTACAAATATGCTCTAATTTTAAAAAGACAACAAAATAGCACAACCCACCTCCAGCATAAATTTCAACAAGAGCTGCTTTAAACCTGTTGATTGCCAAACAGAATTCCTTTGGAAAGGGGTGACCTCACCTTTGATTCAAGATTGCTTATACATAATACACAGTTAACTGCTTAAAAGGAAAGAACAACTGGCATGAAGGAACCAAAAAAAAAAGAAAGAAGGGAAAAATATATATATGCACAAGATAGCTAGATAATTGTACTACTAACGTCTATTGGTTTATTGAAAGAAACAGTTCAAAACCAAAAAAAAAAAAAAAAAAAAAGAAACAGTTAATAATTGTTTGATCAATTCTGCATGCCTATATCTGCTAATCTGAATAACTACTTTGAAGACAACAAAATGCAATATAACAATCATTGCTAATTTCCTATCAACTTGTTTTCAAATTCTGTATCATTTTTAGTTTTTTTTTATTCTCTCTAAAATAAAATAAAAAATTTTAAAAATACACACAGTTGATGTGTTAGTTACTTTGCTCGCTGCTGAGACAAAACAACTGACATCCAAAGTTAAAGGAGGAAAGGTTTATTTAACTCAGCTTATAGAGGGTTTAGTCCATAATAGACTGGCTCCAAGGCAGGGTGGCATGGCAGACAGGCATCACAGAGAAGAAACAGTTCATGGTGGGCAGAAGGTAGCAAAGCAGTAAGAGATGAACACAGCTCTTTCTATCCCTTATATCTTATCCTTATACCAGGATTAGGGTAGTGCCAAACCACTCTGTGACTGATTTGGTAATCATCCACCCTTAATCCTAGCATTCTTAATCCTAGCGTTACACCATGAATCAATCACACACTCTAGATTCAGCCACCTCTGAAAAAGCCCCACCTAATAACTGCATGAGGCTTTGGGGGACATCTAGACACAAGCCATAACATTCCACCCTTAGCCCCGCAAAGGCTCATGCATATCCCTTTATGCAAAAGGCATTTCATCCATCTCCAAGAATTACCAAAGTCCTAACAATTTCAGCATTGCTGAAAAGTCCAAGTCCAAAGTCTCCTCTGAGATTTAAGGCAGACTCTTAGCTGTGAGACACTATACAAAGAAACTCAAACACTTCCAATGGCAATGGCACAAGACATACATTATCATTTCAAAAGGTACAAAAAGGAGAATACAAAGAAATGGGAACAAAGTAAGACCAAAATCCAGCAGGGCAAACATTAAGTCCTGTAGTTCCATGTCCAGCATCTGAAGCAATCTGTGGCAAGTTATGAACTCCAAAGGGCTCAGGTGGCTCTGTCACTACACTATTGCTGGTGGTCATAGGTCCCATGGCTTCTCTCTTGGGCTCATTCTGCTTCATCCTTGTAGTTTTCCTCAGATGATCAACATTCCTGGCTTCTCCAAACGTTTGGGGTCTCCACTGCATCTCTGGATTTGCACTCACAGCTTCACACAATGCACTCTCAGGGGCACACTGCCTGGCCTCCCAAGCTTTCTTCTGAAATCTGGGTGGAAACCTTTCCTCACCCCACAACTCTTGCACTCTGCATGTGCCTAAAACCAGTGCCATGTAGATGATGCCAAGATCTGATGCCAGCTAGAGCAGTAGCCAGGGTTCCTTCTCTCTTGGCTATACAGGGCAAGTGCCTATGAGTCAAGTCCTGAGGAACAACTTCCCTAGGCCACCACCAAGTTGGAACATGGTGCTCAAGGGCTCTCTTCTCAAAGCAAAGTCTTTCATTTTTGCAACTTTGAGGCTGCAAACGCTGAAGTCCTGCTGCTTCATGTGATGTCCTCAGGCCATCTTTTCTATTCTTCTGTTCCTTCTCAGTAATCAAAATCTCCTCTGTTCTTTCTTTGCAGTTCACAGCTTTACTGGTATGTTTCCTTTCTGGCCAAATTCACAACATTTTAAATCATTTTCCTGGGCTCTTTGCTCTTGATTCTCAACATAAATCTGGTTAAAAGCCCTCAACAGTAGCCATGCCACCACCTCAACATTAGACTGTCTTCAAATTTCTTCTGCAAGATTAATTAGTCCACTGGCCTTAATATTAGTCTCAGGCAAAATCTCTGGGCATGAGCAAAATGCAGACAAATTTTCTGCCAAGGCACAACACACATTGTCTGTATTCCAACAGCCAAAGCACTCCTTTCCAGCAGAAACCACCCAACCCTAGTCTTTTTTTTTTTAGCACAGGAAAATTTATTGGGGAATAGTAATAGCTCCTGAGAGATAGGAGGAGTCCTGAATGGGTTGCTCCCCAAACTAGTACATTTCTATCAGCATTCATGTTTTCTGAGATCTGACCAGAATCTCCCATCTAGTATAGCCTCAGGCGTTCCAGCTCTACTTTTTCAACTAGCATTTCCAAACCTTCCCTAACTACTCCCCCTCCCACAAGCCAGCTCCAAAGGGTCTTAAGCACATGGTCAGGTACAGTCACAGCAATGCCCTCACTTCTCTGGTACCGAATTCCGTCTTAGTTACTTTTCTCTCGTTGCTGAGACAAAATACCCTACATCTAAGGTTAAAGGAAGACAGTTTTATTTAACTCACAGTTTATAGAGGTTTCAGTCTATAACTGGCTGGCTCCAAGGCAGGGAGGCATGGCAGATAGGCAACCCAGAGAAGAAATAGTCCATGGTGGGCAGAAGGTAGCAAAGCAATGAGAGATGAACACAGCTCTTTCTATCCCTTATATCTTATCCAGGCTACCAGTATCAGTGTGGTGCCAAACCAATCAGTGACTGATTTAGTAATCACTCACCCTTAATCCTAGCATTGCACCATCAATCAATCACACACTCTAGATTCAGCCACCTCTGAAGAAGCCCCACCTACTGACTGTATGAGGCTTTGGTGGGACATCTAAATACAAAACATAATAGTAGAAAATCATCAAGCTAAGAGAATGTAACACAAGGTAGACTATATTTAACATACTTGAAAACACATCAAAAACAATGAAAAAAGAAAGATGATGATCTGCAAATCTCTGAGCACTTCTGCTAGTAACCTCCCATAACCAGCAACACAACTGGTTTCCTTTCTGCTTGTAGGAAGGAACTCATTTGGTCAACTCCATTAAGACACCTACATATCTAATAACTGCTCTGTTAATGATACTCTCTAGATATGGTCCTTCTCCACAAGGGCTCCACCACAGGATGCAATGAGTTAATTTATTTCCTACCAAGCCAAAATGATACTAGCTATATACCACTCCTAGGAGAATTAAGGAAGAAATCACTCAAGTTGTTTTCTTTAAGCCTTCATTCTCTCACAGAACACTGTTTCAGAAAGGCTATAGTAATATGATGAGGTTGGCCCTTTGAGAGAAGTAATATGGGAAGGGTTTTCTCTTAACACATTTATTCTTCAACACTGATATGCATATCACCTATCTCAAAATCTTTCAGTGAGGTTTTTCTTTTTTTCTTTAATCAACTGCTCCTAAAGTGCAAGAAACACATTGGACCCTTGACCTACAAACTCTATTTATTCACAAGGGCTGACTGTAACTCAAACTGGTTGTAAGTCAAGACTATTTTTCCCATAAGAAATAATGGAAATACCCATAGTGCATTCTGAACCTCCCAAAGCACCCTTTAACTAACCTTTTCATAATAAAAAGCATTGCATAATGTGTGTAATTTACCAGAGACACTAATAATTTTCCTAGTGCACTCACCAAAAAGTTATAAAATGTGCCTAATTTACCAGAAACAACAATTTCATACTGTACTCACCAATTAAGTTGACATCTTTGCTAGCAGGAAGGGAGGACGAAATGGAAGGTGGTTACTGTTTGGAAGGAGAGTCCCCTTCCCTAAGAACATCAGGAATCTGAGTCTCTGGTGTCCTCTCTGTCCTTGGAAGAGTCTATAGTCCACTAGGACCTGCTTCTAGCTCACTAGGTCTCAATCTTTTCAGAACTAAAAACTGATTTAAGGTTGCCTGTTTCTGTCTTTTCTTTAACACTGTTCTGTAGTATGATATGACATTGTCATTAAGCAAGTGAATGCAATGATTGGCCTTTTCTCTGTCTTGGTGGGTCTTCTCTACACATTTGTAGCTCTGCCCATTTTTTTTCAGGTTTTCCTTTATTTCAGAAGAACTCTGCTGCACTAATTGTTGATACTCCACACCCCCTTCAGAAAGCTCCTCAGCTGCCATTCTCATTCTCTGCTGCTCAGCCAGAAGTTGCTGAAGTTCCTCTGTAGTCAGTTCCTCTGAGTGTTCCCCCACCAGTTCCTCATCATCACCACTATCTACCTGCAAGCCCATAGACTCTGCTAGAGTAACTGTCATCAACCACAGGGTCAATTGAAGGCTCAGACACCTCCACAGCCTTCAAAGTCTCTTTCCTGTATAATTTTAGGCCACACTTTCTTCCAGGCAGATCTCAGTGTTCTTAGAGAGATATTGGCCCAGGACTAACCGTGCACAAGAACATATAGTGTAATATTCATTCCAAAACTCTTTAAGGATTAAACCTGCATCTGAGACCATCTACAAGCATTTTAAGAACAGCTCCTTCATGTATATCTTCTTAAAGTTAGCTATGATCTGCTGGTCCACAGGCTGCATAGAGAAGTTGTATTAGGTGGGAAGAACTCGACTGAGAGCTATGAGAATTTTTCAACCAACTATTCTTCCAAATCTTGTAAGCAGGAGCATTGTCCATAATGACAGCCTTGAGTGGTAAATCTTTGTCCTTTAAATATTTTTTAACAGTAGGACAGAAAGCCTCCCTGATGCACTCAAGAAAAAATACCCAGGCTTTTATGTCAGATCTCTACATGGCCCCTAGCCTGTTCTTCATAACTTATGTTTTCTGAATACTCCATGGGTCTCAGAGTGATAAACCAAGAGAAGTTTTATCTTGAGGTCACCACTAGCACTGGTACATAGCAATAAGGTTAGCCTATCATTCACAGGTTTGTCACCTGGTATTCACTTCCTGGATAATGTATGTTCTCCTGGGCATTTTCTCCTCCTGAAAGGCCAGTTTCATCACAGTTGAAAACTTGATGAGAACAAAAGCCATTTCTCTGTGTCATTGTTTCAAAGTTGTATATGCACTGGCTGTTCACCATGCCTATTACACTACGAACCCCAGTTCTTCCTTTAAAATTGAGAAACCACCCCTCACTGGCATGAAATGTTTCACCATTATCACTCGTTGATGGATTATTCTTTATAAGATCTGCATTTATAGCACTAGCTTTTTCACAAATTATAGGTTCAGGTCATCTGCCTGAATTATAGGTTCATTTATCCAAACTAATAATAGCCTTTCTAACTAATGTAACACTATTGATTGTGACTTACTAATTTGAGTAACACATTTAGCAACACTAGCTTCCTTCTAGTACAAATCTTTTCTCTGTGAGATTGCAGAGACAGTGGATACTGACATGCTGGACATTATTAGCAAGATCAGTCACACAAACGCCACTCTCATATTTCTCCACAATTTCCTTCCTCTTCTTTTCAATTGTGATTATTTTCTTTGCCTTTCTTTCCTTCCTTAGGTTCTTTTGTAGCTTTTTGGGGGCCATTTGGATAGCAGTACTAGTAGCAATTATATAAAGCACTGAATAAATTACATCCACAAATATGCACATCTGGGCTCAGACTGACACATATGCTTGCATATACTTTTCTGGCATCATGAGTTTTGTTTACAACCACACAAGTGGCCGGCATTCAGGTCATAACTCAAGACTATTCGTAAGTTAAACCTAGAATTCTCATCATAATCCAAACTGCTCATGTGTGAGGCTGGTCAGAACTCAAGGGTCCACTGTAGATTACTTTTATCCACAGAAAAACTAAGACACAGTGTATCCAAGTTTAAGATGGAACCAGAAGAAAATAGATTTTTCTGATTAATTCTTAATCTAGTAGGGCAGTGTTAAAAAAAATTAATCATAAAATGATTAAACAATAAACTCCCTACCATAGAGAAATGATTCTAAAAATAACTGCCTGTACCATACTCTTTTTTTTTTCCTTAGCAGTGCTAGTGATCTCACATGTTCCTATGGACTGTAAGCTTCAGCAATCTTTATAACTTCAGTTTTCTAACACACAAAGTACAATTACAGTATTCATTTCTTCCTTCCTTCATATAATATACAACTTTTACTGTGTACCTATCTTCAATGAAGGTACCTGCATTCACTGTCAATATTTGTTACAGTTTTAGCATTTTATTTTTTAAATTTAGGTTGTAGATAGCAGCAAAAAAGTTCTAGTGATAAATATAGGAGAGAAAGGGTAACATTTATGTAAACTGCATTCACAAAAATGGATTTGGGGCCAGGGATATAGGTCAGCAACATAGTACCTGCCTGGCAAGTGCAAGGTCTTCAGTTCGATTCCTGGTGCCCCCCCACCCCCGCAAAGGAGATTTGACCTTCTATATATTATGATATATAACATCTCAGGAGTTCATGTTATATCTCAGAAAGGATAACTTCCCACTCTGCAATCAGGCCACAGGGACAATCAGGCTATGTAAGCCAGTTAGTACTTTACTATTCTTTTTTGGGTAACAAAGTGGAATAAGGAGAACAATAAAATAAAGAGAAAATGAGAAGGGCTCTTACTTCTTTTCTACAGGAAGTTCTAGTATGAAGTGAAGTCAACTTTCTACAGGGTTAGGTATTTGCTTAGTAAGAGTGGGTAGGCAGAATTGAGATCCTCAGTGGGTCAGACCCATTCTTCCACCTACTAACATCTTGTAATAATGTATAATTTCTATATTTAGATAAAAGGTATTACTTACTCAGTAACTGTCTTCAATAAAGCTGTGTTACTTAACACTGCTAAACATAGTTTCTGAACTGATTATGTTAGAAAAAAGAGAAACACAAATGAAAACTACAATGAGATACTTCTCAATTATCAAAGTGGCAAAAATATAAAAATTTGACAAATATTCTGTTGGTGAAGCTGTGAAGAAACAGACGTTCCCATAATTCGGTGGTTAAAGTGTAAAGTGGTACTATCCTAGGCAATTTAGCAACATTTAACACAATTACAAATGTGTTTATATGAAACCAACCACCAACATCATTTCTGAGAATTTAGCCTACCACATACCTATGCATTACAAAGTTAAAGTTTAAGTTTAATCAGTGTAGCATCATTTGGGATAGCCAAGGATTGAAAACCCTTCAAGTGTCTAGTATAAGAGACTAAGCAAAACTCTAGTATAGTTTATACATAGAATATCACATAGAACATAGTACAGAATACTATACACTTTTGATGTGGAAACAGCACCAGAATATATTTATGCTATCGTACATATATATTGTAAGCTATTTTCAAAACAAGAAATGAGGGTCTTGGGATGTAGGTTAGTGGAACAACACTTGTTTAGCATGTGTGAGGTCCTGAGTTTAATCCCCAGCACCACAAAACAAAATAAAGAATGAGAGGCAAATAAGGGTATTTATTCATATTTGTACTTGCATCTTAATCAACACTGAGATCCATAAGAAACTAATAAAATTGCTTTGTTCTAAGGAGCTGGAGAGACAGATGAGGACAAAAGAAAGTAATTTCTATTTTTTAATTTTTTGAGACAGGTTCTTGCTGCATAGTTCAGGCTGGGCTTGAACTCCCTACGTAGCCCAGGCTGCCCTTGGTAGCAATTCTCCTGCCTCAAACTCTCAAGTGCTGGGATTACAGGCATGGGATACCACACCTGGCAAGAAAATAATTTTTATGTATGAATGTTTTTATATACTTTTATTTTGGAACCATGTGAATATATTATTTGCTCAAAAATTAATCTATTAAAATGTTCATGTTATAATGTTAAGAGATTGTGCAAGTCAACATAAGCACCATTATGTAAAAATATCATACACACACAAAAAAAAGAGTAAAAAGAAATGCCCTAGAACATTTAGAGTAATTATTTTTAGGTGATGAGACACTCAGTATTTTGTCCTTCTCCGAATTTTCCAAGTTATTTTTAAAGTATATATTTCTGCAAAAACAGGCTTAGCCTTCCAAAGGTTTCTATTCATAATGCACTTTACTCAATAAGTAACTTTCAGTTCCTAGTACCCTTGCTTGCACCATTCAGAATATAAAAAAAAAAAAAACCCTACTTACGAGGACAGCACTATGGCAACAGCATCATTGAGGACACTTTCCCCAAAAAGAAGTGCATAGAGCTCCACATCAACTTGCAGCTCGTGGAATATGGCAAGAACAGTCACTAGCAAGTAGAAAGCGTCAGAGGAATGGTTAGACATTTCAAATATAACATATTCCCCTCAATAACTGATTGAAATAGTTATTTAGAAATTCACGCCTCCCTCTTTAACATTCTTTCACCATATTAAAGACTCAGTGATTTAAAAAAAAAGATTCAGTGATTTTCTGTCAATAGTTTCCCCCTACTTATATACATGCAATATCTCCTTTCTCTCTCTTAAAAACAGTTGAAAATAACCTTGGAGGAATAAGCTGGCATAGATTCTTCATACAAATGTTAATGAATGGGTTTTCCACATTTTTTTTCCATTAAGAATACATTTAGAATTTCTTACAGATCAGCTAATCCTTCATTTTTAATGAAGAATAGTATGAAAAGCATCTTCTACTTCAGCTGGGTATGGTGGCACACACCTGTAATCCCAGCACTCAGGAGGCAGAGGCAAGAGGATCACCTGGAATTCAAGGCCAGCCTAGGCTACAAAGCAAGACCCTGTCTCAAAAAAAAAAATCATCTTCTCCTTCAAACTCTTTTTCTGTAGAGCCTTACAGTTCACTTATACTTTACTTGCAAACACACCAGTTTAGCAAACACAGTAGGAAATTAAAATACAGGTTTAGTTTTGGACTTAGATTAAAAATTATGACCACAATTAGAGCTGTCATATTTAACTGAAGAATCTAACTACCAGGCTATTACATCTTGAGAAGGAAAAAGAACCACAAAAATAAGTGCTTCTTTTACAGAAGCAATTATATTAGAATTCTTCAAAAATCAGATAAGATTGAGAAGTTGCATTATAACTTTAATTGCTGAGTCACATACAGCTTACCGACTAAATAAACCCAAGCAAACATGAAAGACTAATATAACCAGAGATGGAAGAGCCTTTTCAAATGCCAACCATGAAAACAGGAAATCTGCGTTTTAAGATATAATTTCTACTGCAAAGCATTGCAGCTGGAATACACTGACACCAAAGCTTACCAAAAGAAAGAGGACAGTGAAGCAATGCTGCAGAATTTTGAAAAGAAAACCTATAGCTCATGCTCCTAGAAAGTTAACAACTCCAAAATAATAGAATTAGAGCAAGCACCTACATAATTTAGAAAAACTGTACTCTCCAAGTTAATATAAGCAAAAGATTTTTGCTTGAACTGTCCAGACATACTCCTACCAAGACAAAACCAGAAGGCTGAAGTAAGCCAGACAGTCTAATTGACTCCGATTTCTCACACACTGAGAAAATGAGGAGCTTGCTTCTTGTGAGAGGACACCAAAACCAAAGGCCACTGGCTGTTTGCAAAAACTGCCCTCCTACCTTCATACTGACAATGGGAGCAGCTAGGAGCACTAAAGGGAAAGCCTTTGCGGTCTTAAGAAAGCAATTTGATTTCTAGCACTAAAAATGCTAAACTACACAAATGGCTCTCTCAGTAATCTTTGCAAATCATCTCTGGCACAGTCCAGAACTTATTTTCCCCTTCTCATAATACCATGTGTTCTCAGAGTTAACAGGAATTCAGAGATAATCTTAAGATACTACCTTTAACTCTGCAGGATGACAATTAAAGAAGATGATTAACTTACAAGGTCAAAAGGTAAAACAGCAAAAACCTCCACCAAAGTCCTAATTCACAGTAAAAAAAAAAAAAAAAAGGAGCTTTTATCTTTAGTTCAAACTTAGGTCTGGTGTTTGGGACATAGGTCAGTGGAGCTTGCTAGCCTAGAATATGCAAGGCCCTGGGTCTGATCCTAGGCAACAAACAAGCAGATACAAAAAAACAAACACCCTTCAGTCTTTGTTCCTACCCTGAACTCTTCATCCTACATTTTCCTCAAATTCCTAATTTAAATGTAGCTAGTAAGCTTACCAATACTGTAATAAAAAAATTAAAACCTTACTCAACACAATTAAATGCATTCTATAACACAATTTATAGAGATGTAACACTAAAATTACAGGAGAGCAAACTGTGATGACACCAAAACAATTTCATAACCACAAGGCCAATTTAGAAAAAATAATTATAAAAATAATTATTTAATGTGTACTGAAGACCACCTATGACCCTATGTATTGACACAGCTGCCTTACAATAATCATTTATTTTTTGTTTTGTTGTTTGTGTTTTTTTTGAGACAGGGTCTCGCTATGCAGTTCAGGCTGGCCTTGAGCTCACTTTGTAGCCCAGGCTGGTCTCGAACTCGCAACTATCCTCCTGCCTCAGCCTCCCGAGTGCTGGGATTATACGTGTGAGCCACCATGCCCAGCATAATAATCATTTAAAGGGTTCTTTTCTTGCTGTTAAATGCAAATAGCTAAATATGAACAAAACATTTTTAGGGAACTGTTTTCTATAAGTTTAAAAGGAAGTGTGTAATTAAGACCCCTTTTAGCAAGCCTATAACCTAGCTCATCTTCTATGTCCAATCACTAGGGAAAACAACCTAAATTTCTGAATAAAATGTCTTACAGATTTCATATACACAGCATGAACTTATGGACCAGTAAGAGGCAACTGTAATAAAGAAGTAAAAGAAAAACATAAATATATGTGTAACATGTTCACAATAGGGCTATAATCTGTACGTCTCACTGCCAGGAGGCTTGAGCCATCAGCAGTACATGCATGACTGTACCACCTGTACCAAGAGTAATTCAAACCAATGGGAACATTTTAAACCAAAAGGAAAAATGAACTGTTTTTTCCTCCACAATTGGAAAGTATAATGCTAGGGAAGTACTTACTTATGAATTCTATACCTTGGAGAAACACCCACATACGCTTTTACTGGAAAAGTATTCCAGCTCCACTTTTGTAAAATATACCTGGGTCTGTTGCTGATACGATGGCACCAAATAGCAGGCAATCTGTAAAGTAAAAATCTCCTGCGAGTTGCCCAGTTACTTTCATCAGCGTTACACAGCCGTACATTATCGACCTGTTCAATAAACACATTCTCACTTTAGAAAACATATCAACTGGTAAAGGAGTTAAAATAGAGCAAGGATAAGAAGATGGATCTAGGGCTGCGGGTGTAGGTCAGTATATAGCTAAGCCTGGGTTCCATCCTCAGCACCTCCCCATACCACCCAAAAGACAGACCTACTGTAGTACTCTGTGACTAATCCCAAATTTAACTCATAGCATTTACTTATGGTTAATACCTTAGCCTTGAGGACAATTCAAACAACATATAACCTATGTAAATGCATTTCACTGCAAAAGTCTACAGACACATTCAGGAATACAATACCATGTAAGCAAAAGCATATCACTTTAGAATTATAATTTGAAGGCTAAAAAACAGTTCAAGCTTCAAATGCTTACCCAATAACAAAACAAGAAATAGCTGTTCCAAGAAAAGCATATGCGAGGATAGAACCAAGGTTCCGGAAGAAATGTCTCTGGTAGGGGGAAAAAAAAGTTACATTGTGATAGAATACTTACCAAATGCTTGATCAAGAAAAGGTTTTCTATTCTAGTGTGCTATGCCAATGTATTAAACACATTATTTACTACTAAAACAAATCAGTGAAAGAAAGTATTCTTATACACACAAAAATTTCAGCATCTAAAAGAAAATTAGGAGAGAAGGAAAGGGATCTGGAAAGAAATAATTTTTTTCGTATCAAATATATAAAAACCCATGGGAAATTTAAGGCTATTCAAAATATGTAAAATACAAGAGCACTTACCCTTTTCAGACTATATCCTGCATAAAATATGATAGGAGGAAGTAATATGTTGAAAAATACTTCTGGGTCAAAAGTAACCTGTTAAAATAAAGAGTTTTTTGATTAATTCCCTTAGAAGACCTCATGCTACATTACTATATTATCGAAAAGAAGAAAGATTACATGTTAAGGTAGCCAGTGGCAAAAACATTACTATGGCAATTTAAAAAAACCTTTCATATAAAGGAGTCTAATACTTCTCTGCCTTAGGCATATAATAAATTTTGTGTGTTTCTTCCTGTAGAAGGTTTCCTAAAGGATACCTTCTGTTCTACTTCTCAATCACATGACACAGAGATAGTGTTGAACAATTACTTAAGCCGTTTCTGTGAAAAGTATGTTAAAATATTACATTAGATATCTTTAAAACAGGAGAAAATATGAACATATTTTGGCTTTAAGCAAAAGAGACCCAAGCTGGGCAGCGTGCTCCGTGCCTATCATCCCAGCACTCTGCCACATAAGAGGCGGGAAGAGCGCAAGTTCAAGCCCAGCTCAGACAACTTAGTGGCTCAGCAAGATCCTAACTCAAAATAAAAAGTAAATTTTAAAAAAGGCCTGGAGAAGTAGCTCAGCATGAAGGCCTTGAGTTCAATCACCAGTACTGAAGGGGCAGGGGAGAGGAACAGAGAGGACAGGTTGGTCAGGACAGGATCTGACAGGAAAGACAAAAGGAAAGAGATCCAAAGCTGGTAACACGGACCTTATGGGTATGCTATGATAGGTACCAAGAGGAAACTTGGCAACCATCATAGAAGACTTGTTACACAGATGCAATCTCTAAAGCTATCTAATATTGCATAAAGCATTCTGTACAACTCTTCTTTCTACAGCTCAATCATTTTAAAACCTATTTGCTTTAATTACACAGACGCCCCCTTGTGTTCATAAGGCTACAGTGGAATTTGTTATAGCTTTTTTTTTTGATACTGGGAATTGAACTCAGGACCCTGCGCTTGCCAGGGAGGCACTTCTGCTGCTGGGCTATATCCCCAGCTACAGTAGAATTTGATATGGACACAAAGTGGCCAGCTACATATCCACATGCTGAAACTTAGTTTGGCTACAGCTTTTAAGTAACTGGAATTTTCCACAGGTGGTGAGAACTCACTGCAAAATAAATTAAGTTCAAAGAAAAATTTAAAAACATTAAAGGTGATCAGGAATATAATCAAGTGGCTATAGAAGTCAAGTCCTGCCAATGTAGAAGACAGGAGAAGCACTGTAGAGGCAAATGCCAAGGGTGGGTAAAAACAAAGAGACATGCAAAGTGGCACTCAGAAGCTTCATGAGAGAAACATCGAGTGAGACAGGAATGTCTGGGAGCCCGCATGACTGTAAGTCACCCTCCCACGTCAAGCCTTATATACAGCGTGGTACAACTGAGGTTCAGACAAAGACCCCTGAAGTTGTGCTAGATTATGAATCAAAGAAAGGTTAAATTGTGCTCTGCATAAAACACAATCAAGGCATGAAAGAACTCAAAGAAATACTAATGGACAATTTTAGGTAATGTCAAATAAACCCAATGAGCTGAAATGCTCTCGAACTGTAAGGAGTATAAGTATTGAAAAAGGTGCTCACAACTTCTGCTTAACACAATCTTGGTCATTATTTATTACAATTATAGAAAACAAAAATTGAAACAAAAAAGGGTTATAGCACTTAGCCTCAATCAGAAAATATAATTTCTAGAAATATCTATTTCCTTACATTATTAGTTATTAACTAAGGTTTAACACCATTTTAAAAGACAAACCATTTTAAATATTAAAAATTCATTATCTTTCTTCAAAATCACTTTGCTGCTAGTTACACACTTAAGAAAACAAAGACTCCCTTTAACTAAAAACTTACCTTCCTAAGCATTTCATTATCTTGGACATTATTGAGTTCATGTGAGCTAATCTCTCCTTTCAGCGTATACTCATAAAATTTTCCACTAACATTTACCAACAGGGTAGTTGGACTTGACTGCACTTCGCAGCTCAGGGTCACATTATTTACATCACTTGGAACATGAATGCCATACCGAAGCACAAGGCCCACCAACAGACCTGGAAATAAAACAACAATGTAAGTGTTTCCGACAGACAGAAACCCCGTTTTTGTACCCCACAAGTACCTCTGGAATGACAAAAGAAAATCTTCAAGGAGATTCTGATGAATTGGTTCAATTTTTAGACCAAATACAGTTCCCATTTTAAAAAGTACTATACTACTCAATTCACACATCCAAGAGCCCAATCTTCATTAATCCAATGGATCAGGAGGGAAAAACATTCTCTATGGTAATTGCACAGATCATTATATTTCTAGATCAATATATGAGTAAGTGATGAGAACAGTAACAAAATGAGAAAATACCTTCAAATCATCTATACACAGAATATGTTCCAAGAAGTCCCAATCTCTCAGTGTGATCATGTTAGGAATGTATTTTTTAAATCTCTATCCATCAATTTACAAGACTTAAATGCGTATGTTTCCCAGGTTTATTCCCAAAGCATGTGGCTGGCCAAAGAATATACATTTAACAAATTGGAAGGTTGATGTATTTGTAGATTGACTGAATTCTTCTACTGCTAAAAGGTCAGATTTAAATTTTAAAATATCTGATTCAAAATTAAAGTATGGAGCCAGGCATGGTGGTGCACGCCTATAATCTCAGTACTTGGGAGGCTCAGGCAGGAGGACTGCTGTAAGTTTGAGACCAGCCTAAACTACAAAGTGAGCTCAAGGCCAGCCTAAAGTGCATAATGAAACCCTGTCTCAAAAAGACCAAAAAAAAAAAAAATTGAAGCATGGAATAGAAGTACTGAATCTGGTGCTCTGCAATCAACATATTTCTAGGTTCTATAAAACTATATTGATCAACTGTTTCATAACAGCTTTATTGAAATATAATTCACATACTACAGTGGTACCTTGGCTCATGAATGCTTTTGTCTGCAAACAATCTGGTTTGCAAAGGGAAGAATTTGGCAAAATTTTGTTTTTGTTTGCAAACTCTGCATCAGGTGACAAATACAACCATGGCCATCCTTCCTGCATAAACACAAACAAGGCCATCTTTTCCAAAATTGTAGAACAAGTTAAGCTTGTGAACCAAGGTACCACTGTGTAAAGTTTATCCTTTTACATTACACAATTCAGTGGTCTTTAATGTAGTCACAAAATTGTATATCAATCATCACTATTTCTAGAACACTTCCATCACTTCAAAAATGAATTAGAATACTCCTTCTGGCCCTATCCCCAAATCCCCAGCTCCTGGAAAAAACTAATCTAGACTGGCAAGCTCGAGATTGTGAGTTTGCTTCCTGGTACCAAAACAAAACAAAAAAAGCTAAATCCCCTTTCTTCCTCTGTGGCTTTGCCTATTCTGGACATTTCACATAAACGGTCTTTTGTGCCTTGCTTCTTTTACTTAATGTAATATTTTTAAGATTTATCTATGTTGTGCTATGCATCTGAACTTCATTCATTTTTATGGCCAAATAATATCCCATTGTATGGATGTGGACTGAACCAAACCCTCCAGAAGTTTCTTTATTGACAAGATGCACAATATCTCAGTACTGGGTATACTTTACCCTCATGGGGCTTCTCAATCCGACCCATCAGCCATTCTTTTTAAAACGTGAATGGAAGCCAGGCAGGATGGTACATTTCTATAATACCAATACACTGGAAGGCCAAGGCAAGAAGACTGAAATTTTGAGCACAGCCTAGGCAACTTAGCAACTTGGTGAGAACCTATTTCAAAATTTTAAAAAGGATGTGAAACATAGTCCAGTGTAAAGGCCCTGGGTTCAACCCCTAGTATTAATTAAAAAAAAAAAAAAGATGTGAATGTGCTATGTAGGAGCCCTAGGTTTAGAGATGAAAACAAAGATCCTCCTTCGAGGTCAGTCCAGTTAGCAAAAACCAACTGACTAATCCTAATACAATATAATACAAGGTATTATAAAAACCAAAAGGAGACACCTGAACAGGCTGAGGGAGTGGGGCATTAGGGAAGTCTTTTCAGAGGTAGCACCTGAACAGGTAACTAAATAGAAGAAAAAGTATATTCTAAACAGGGAAATGGTAGTACATATGCAGTCAAGAAAGAAGAAACAAACATAGCCCATTTAGGGAATCACAAATAGTTCATTAGGGCTGACTTATGAGCTAACAAGAAGGGAGACTTGGAGGAGCTGTAGGAGCTAAATAAAAAAAAAAAAAAGACTATTGTGTAAGTTGGGAGCGGGAGTTTGCAGTTCATTCTCAAAGCAAAATGAAGTCATACAGGGGTTCTAAGCAGAGGTTTGACATCAGATGTTTATTTTAGAAAGACAGGTCTAGGTTAGAGAGGATCCAAAGGGTCACCTAGATGCTCGCTGCAGTCACTCAGGCAATGAGAGCTTCAGTCCTAACCTATGGGAGTAGTGATTGGAAGAGAGGCGTTTTAGAGGTATTACACTTTAGAAAGGCTGGTGCCTGAGGAGGACAGACTAGGGGACAGGGAGATAAAAGACTAAGGTGAAGAGGAGCCTGATGGCCTGGTAACCAGGTTGATAAGTTGGCCTGAGCAGCTAGGTGGGAGAGCAAAGTCATTCAGTGAAGTAGGAACAGGCAGAAGAGACTTACAGAGGGAAAGGCTAAGAATCCATACAGTCATTCCACAGATATGACACAGAAACGGTTCTTTTCTCTACCACCCACAAATCTTCCTAATTAAAAGGCTCAGTGAAAGTTATTCCTTCATATGTAAAAATCACGGCCAGGGATACAGCTCAGTGGCACAACCACCTGCCTGGCAAGTGCAAGGTCCTGAGTTCGATTCCCGGTACCAAAAAAAAAAAAACCCACCATGTGAAAATCACAGATTAGCTGCTCCAAATAATAATAATAATGCCATGAATTTGTCCCATAGCTCCAAATCCTACTATGCAAGCAACAGCATCCACTAGGCTTCTGCATGGGGGACTCTATGCTGAAACCTCATTGGGAGCCCCAGGAGGGCTCAGCAGTTGGGCAGATTAGAAACACACACCTTGGCACATTAAAAAAAAAAAAAAAAAAACCAGTATGGAGAATAATTACTTGGGTTGAAAAAAATTAAGACCTTTATTACGGTATCGGGCATCTGAAAAATCAGAATTTCTATGAAAAAAAAAGCTAACAGATCAAGTTACTATGGGTTCTATAAAAGGTCAAATCCCAAACATGGAGATAAAGCAATTCTCAGTAAAGAGAAAGGACACAAAAAGAGTGCTTTGTTAGAAAGATAAAACAGAAACCTCTAGCCACCTACATACACAGAGACACAGAAAATATTGATACTATGAATTTTAAAATTACCACTACCAGGCAACAAAGAAGACAACCACAAAGAGAAGTATTTCACAAAACAGAGAAGTCTATCTCGCCCACACACTCCTGACCCACTTGCACTGGAAATTCGCCCAGGCAGTGATAAGAACTCAGCATCACCCAAGGCCCCACCTTTACAGGATTCTCCCAGTTAGGGAAACTGATTTTTCCCAGGGATTTTTCCCAGGGATGTCAGCCCATTCTTCTCGTCTATCACGCCTGAAGCCTCTGGCACTCAAAAATGTGGACCACCACTGAGAAAATGTCTAGAGATTAAGAAGCTTTGGTGCATGTGCATAAATAAAACATTCATTACTTGCTTGAAGAACGCTGCTAGGTTCTCCATTAAGAACTAATTCAATTTCAAGATAGCCAGGAAAGCCAAGGCTTTTGCTGACCTCTGTTAGTTTGATGTGCATTTATTTATCTCGTCTCTGAACACATTCCCAACAGCGGCTCCTCCAAACTTTAACCTCCTTGTCAAGTCCTTAGCCCCACTGCCTACTTTTCTGAGAAGCTGAGGGACATCTGATACAGGCAGCCTCTGTTCCAAGCCTACTCATCTCAATATAAAAGCTCATTTCTCTTTAACTCTCTCTCAGGAAAGATAAACCTCTTTTCCAAGGGAACTCTTCACATAGGATTTCAAACCATTTCTCATCCTGTTTCTGAAAAGAAAAAAGAAAGAAACTTATTTGGCTGTAATCTCCTGACAAAGATGTATAAATTTCTCCAGCATTGTTCCCTCTTCTTTAGAATGGGGATAAATGACTTACCCAAAATCACTTGTCATCAAGTGACAAAGCCAGAACTGAAACCTAAATTCCTAATTCCAATCATGTCCTCACTTTCAGATCAATACGAAACTACTACGCTGGTGGTTCTCTGGAAAACCAGAATGGTAGAGGTCTCCCTTCCCTCTCAGCCTCCCTCCACAGTCCGCCTTCCAAAGCCTTACAGCTTTAAGTACTGTCTTCTATACTGGATATCATGAAATTGAGTACAGTGCAGTGCAGGAGAAAAAGCATAGGTTTAGAAGTCAGAAAGACAAATAAATCCTGGCTCCCTTGAGTTCTAGTCTAGATAATCTCTCTTTTTTTCAATTATTTATTTTTCAATTTCTATTAGTATATTTTTGTGATGTTTGGTAAGTGCATTTATCATGAACAGATAATCTCTTAATGGAACCTCAGTTTCCCAGTATGCTGTATGATAATACTACTCTACACTGTCTTTAAGGTTAAGTTGTTTGTTTGTTTGTTTATGTTTTTTGGTCTTTTTGAGATGGTTTCGCTACGCAATTCAGGTTGGTCTTGAACTCACTTTGTAGGCCAGGCTGGCCTCGAACTCCCAACGATCCTCCTTCCTCAGCCTCCCCATCCTCCTGCCTCGGCCTCCCGAGTGCTGGGATTACAGGCATGTGCCACAATGCCCAGCTACAGTTAAGTTTTATCTTGTCAATGAGAGGCAATGTGGGTTAGGGGCTTAGAGAATGCAGCTTCTGAACTATACTGACTTGGCTAAGCTCAAGTTATGTCACTTCAAGTAGGTCATTAACCTCTCTGAGCCCAAATTTCCTCATCTGAAAAATGGGAGAGGGAATAGAATTATTATGAACTTTAAATGTCTTGTAAGGTGCCTAGCACAATGTTGAACACACTGTAATGCTCAATCAGCTATCTATTAAATCACTAGACTGTAAGTGATCTATGGGCAGGGACTACGGCTCATACCTGTATTTCCCATCACATCCCAGACATCACAGACCTTTAAAAAATGCTTATTGCTGAATCACATTGGTTAAGCCTAGGATCCTGGATTCCCTAAGCTTAAAGCAAAGCAAATATTCTTCCACCTTTTGCTTTTTATACTATCTGCAAACACCACAAGTGAGTGATCACTTTTCAGATTTAATTAACTAACTCAACAATTTTTACTAACAGTGACTCATTTTTAAGCTTCTTAAGAAAGCTAGCCCACTGAACGAACCATGTGGGTGTTCTGAGATTATGTTTGTAATTGGAGCAATTAGTCTACATTGCAGTCTGGAAACTGACCACATTAGCAATTTTAAATATTTTACCCTGGCTTCTCAAAAAGATAAAAGAAAGGCTTATTTTAAATAGTGTTTTTCCAGGAGTTAAGTGGCTAACCCGACACCACAGGAATCAGATCACCAGTAGGCTGAATCGTGGAGGTGTGGGCATTCTCTTTTCACTGAGAAGTCATGCTGAAAAATAAAGATCTTAGTATAGTAGCATAATACCTATGGCAGTGGAAGAGTCATTAAGAAAAGGTAAAAGACAGTAGCTAGAATCAGAAAACTTCAATTTCCGTGGTACTGTAAATACTCTGGCCCCGTCCCATATAGGTGTGAACTGGGCTTGGGAGTTAGTTGAGAGGCTGTTCAGCCCACAGGCCCCATTGCACATACTGAGAAAATGGCACAAACTAGAGAATGCCAACTCAGTCTCAGACTGACTCCCAGCGTACCGCTCACACTCCACTAGACACCCCTGTTTTTCCTTCACAGAACACTAACACTAAGGTCCTCTATCTCTCCCCATGAAATTAGAAACTTAAGGAAATGCAATCGGAAATTCTATTTTTGCCAGGTGTGGTGGTAGTGCCCATCTGTAATCCCAGCACTTGGGAGGCTGAGGCAGGAGGATCACTGAGAGTTTAAGGCCAGCCTGAGCTACATAGTGAGTTTAAGGTCATCCTGATCTGCAGAGCAAGACTTTGTGTCAAGAAAAAAAAATCCTATTTTTCTATTTTAGGCCACAAGTTAGATAAAATTAAAGATACTGGCCACTGAAGAGCAAATAATTTTAGGATAATTCAAAGCATCTATTTGATTTTTTTAAAAATACTTAGTCTCAATTTATAATACTGTTATTAAAACAACTGAGACTAACCTGAGAAAATGCAGTTTTAACTGCAATGATAATAATAATAATAATAGCACAGTTATCATTTATTGAGCATTTACTTCAGTGTCAAGTACCAAGCTGAAACATTGCTTCCACACAGTAATCCCACAATCATTATCCCCAGTATACAGAAGAAGGTACAATGAGGCAAAAGGGTCTTGCCTAAGATTGTATGTCACTATCAGCACAGTGGAACAGGGATCCAAGTCTGACCCTAAAGGAAAGGGTTTCCAACTACAGTCCTCTGTTTTTGTATAGCTCTAAAACTAACAATGAGTTTTACATTGCAAAGGTTTTTAAAAAGAAAATAACAACAAAGAATAAAACGCAACACAGATAGGGAGATCTACAGACCTGTAAAGTCAATAATCTTTACTACAGGCCATTTCCTGAAAAAAATGCTGACCTCTGGTCAAAGCCTTGCACTTTGAGTATCACAACATACTATCTCTCTCTCTACAGCAAACAGATATTTGTGATCCGTTCCTTATTTCTGCATTTAACCAAATCGAAAATGTCATTTTTCCCTTTACTACTTACCTATAAGTTCCTTGAAGGCAAAGGTCTTACATTAATGCTTACTAGACCAATCATTAAATGTGTGTTGAGGACAGTGAATAAATCACACTGTCACACAGCGAAAAGATATAAAACTATAGTTTATCTGGCCAATCTGCCTTTAGAGGCCCCCAAATGAAATACAAAAATTATGACATAAAAGAAGCACTAGTATGTCTAAAAGCTAGTAGGAATCTTAGTGAACAGGGAGATTTTATGCACAGACTTAGAATTTCATTACCTTAAAAATGAGAAATCAGCCTGTGCTCATGCATCCTCCTGAGACACATGACTACTGTACCTTTCCTCCGTACCCTTGAGGTCCATGCACATTCTAGAAGTCTGGATTTACTGGACAGGGGGTGAGGTGGGGTAGGTGAGCGGAGGAAAGTCTTTTTGTGCCAAAGCTTCATCTACCTATCTGCAAGTCTCAGAGTCAAACCTCAACAAGATCAACTGTTTAAGACTGTTCTAAATGAAGACGATCTTCACACACGTACTGCACAGACCGGATTGTTTTTTCCGCCCTCATCTCTTCAGGCACACTCTCATGGTTTAAGATAGTCAGCAATATGTGTATTTTCCCCCACTTGAGGCCCAAACAAGCACGGCTCAAAACGCTCCTGAGCCCGTGGTTCATCTACCCTTTGTGCCTTGCCACCGAAAATTCAAATAACCTCAAAAAAAGTCCACTGAGACTGAAGAACTGAAGCCATTTACTCACCTGGCCACTAACCTCATGCCACCAGCAAGACACTCATACTGTATATGCATGGTGCTTGACAGTTACTGCTGGGTTGACCGGTCCGGATCATCGCGGACCCAGTACAACACATTGCTGAGAGAACCGTAACTCCTCCTCGTCCTCACTTCTGTAAGCCCGAGCGGGCAGGGTCACCCATATGTATCCACATCAGATATCCCAAGCACACTACAGAAAATCAGGGCGTCATTTAAAATGCCCCAAACCTGTGTCACGTTCACGTTTTTATTTTGCTTGGGCTCCACGGGAGTAAGGTTTTCATTTTCAGCCTCCATAGGACAGGGCATAGCAAGAGCTGGGTAATGTGTAAAGGTCGACTTTGGCTCCTAAAGAGTGCCAAACGCAGGGCAGCAGAGGTGCTACTGCAGCTTCAATGAACCTCACACAAACTGACACCCCAGAGAAATAGATCGCAATGGTGTCTTCCCCTCCCCCAGCCCAGTTTGAGACACCGCACCCACTCCCTTCCCATCCTCTACCCGGGTCCAGGTCCCGAGCTCCCTAGGCAGAGGAGGGGGAGCAGGGTGGAGAAAGAAAGGGGGTGGGGTCGGAGGCAAAAAAAAGTGTGGAGAGGCCGAGAAATGAGGGGTGGCGAGGACTAAAGGAGGTAAAGAAACGGGGGGCGCAGCAGAAATAAAGGGGAGATGAGGCAGAGAGACGGGCGCGGGGGTGAGGGTGGGAAGGCGAGGCAGAAAATGAAGGGAATCAGAAGGGAAGCTGAATGTAGGCCGAGCAGGGCTCGGAGAGGAGGCGAAGCAGCTGGCGGTCAGAGAAAGGGACAGCGCCGGGGGCGGCCAGGGGTCGAGGCACTTGCCATAAATCATAGCCAGGCCGGTCTCATGCAGGAAGCGGGCCCGCCGGTGCTTGAAGAGCCAGATCGTGAGAATGGTGAGGGTGAGCAGCAGGATGAAGATGAGCAGATTGGCGCTGTCCTGCCGGTGACTCTCCTCCGCTTGCTTCTCGGACACGATCTCCTCGTCCATGGCTCTCGCCGCTCCGCCGGCGCCGTCCGAAGCCCCGGCCCAGCCAAAGACGCCCACTGCGAGGAGCAACCAGAGCGGCCGCATGAGCGGCCGGGCTCGGGGCCCGACGCCGAAGCCGACGCCGACGCCGACACCGACACCGCGATGGAAGGGCGCTTGCCGCCAGCCGCGCCGAGCCATGTCTCCCCCCACCCCCTGCCCCTCCGCTCACCGGCAGCCGCCCGCGGTCAGACCACTCCCCAAGGGCTCACGGGAAGAGGCGGGGCTAGAGGAAAGCCGTCGGAGCGCGCGCCGCCGCCACCGCCCCTCTTAAAGGGGCCGTAGCTGTCTCGGCTCGCTGGTCAGAGTTCTCTGCCCTTCCGCCAGCGCACAGGCACCCTGGGGTGCGGCTAGGGAGGCAAAGGCCGTCGAATCCAGCCTACTGGCCCCTGCTAAAGAAACATCAGCTCGGTGTAACGAAGCAGAGGCATGTTCCGCTCTGTCTACTTGATCCTATTCTTAGAGTTCTCAGGGGAATCGATCTTTCATAGCCCATCTCAATATCGTCCCCCAGTGTCTCTTAACGGGCTAAGAAGTTGTCCCCCTGGGAGTGGCCTCAATCTCCATCTCTAATTTAAACCGGATTCCCCTTGTTCTGTCCTCATTGGAAAACACACACACACACACACACACACACACACACACTCACACTGTAGTAGTTCATAAAAAAAAGTCCTGGATCATGCGTATGTCTGTATATTTGGTTTTCTTTACACGTACACACTTGACATATGTCATCTGTCACATCAGGAACCTGTGCGGAGAAAGTCATTAATCTCGCAAAGAAGATTCAGTCCTCCCCTTTCCCAAAGAAGAACTCGTTGGCGGTGCGGAGAGTTTTTCTCTCTCCTCTTGTTACTTTTTTTACTGCTGTGTTAAAGCAAATGCCCCCAACTTCAGAGTTACCTTTGGCCCCTGTCTCTCATCTCTCTTTTTCCAAAGGTATTTTCTCTGTTCTCAGCCTCTCAGCCAACTTACACATCAGAATCTTCGTAATTCTCCCCTCCATACTTGAACGTTGTGTTAGAGAACAGTAAATTCCTATTTTTTCCCCATACTTCTCAGATCACTCCTTCATTTGTGTGGCCTCTTTGTTTTCTCTAAACTTTCGTTTCAACATGAAGGAGCTACACATCTCAAGCCCTGGCTTGCCATTCTCCCTTCAAGCCTCAATCTGTTGGGTATTGAGCAACTACACATTGTTGAAATGAGCTTATTCTTTTCTTTCTAACAATGTGTATGGTATCCTTTCTCAAATTATTCACGCCACCATGGCTACTACTCATGAGGAAAGGAGACAAAATCATAATTTTAGAATTGTACTTTTAAGAGGACTGCAGCTTCCATATGCAAAGTTACCCAAGGCCATCCATATCTGCATTCCATTGGCTGGCCTTTTTTTTCCCCTTCCAGACCTATCACACCCAAATTCCTTAAAGATAGTATAAGCCTAGTTGATAAGGTAAAAGGTAGCAACCTGACCTTAAGATGAAGAAACTGATTCAAAGGATTCAAAGAGTGTTTTTTAGCCAAAACATCTTAGTCACCCATCTTAAAGAATACCTTCAAGAAAACACACACACACACACACACACACACACACACACACACACACACACAGATTCCCAACTCCAGACTACAGTGCCGCTTTCTCTAAAGGGCCCACACTCTTTTCAGTGTGTACGTTAATTCTGCCTAATAAAACCTTTCTAAGCCTCTCACTGACATGTCTTGAAGTTCTTTTTCTGTGATCAGAGTCAAGAAACTACTTGGCAGGCTGAGCTGAGTTCTCTCTCTCCTCTTTGGGAGGAACCCCTCAGACCCCATCCGGGGACTTTACCAATCCAATTCCTATCCTGCCGCCTAGAACTCGTGGTTCTCAAATGTTTTCATCTCGGGGACATATACCTTCCTTGCTCAAACAACATTCAGGCAATGTCACATTCCCTAGTGTGGATTGACCCCCGCCAACCAGCTCTTTAAACTCTGCGAGGATGATGAGCCTTAAAAAACTAAAAACAAAGCAAAACAAAACCCTGAATAGTGTTCTGCTGTAAGTTCTGCCAGATCAGGAACTGTTCCAGACCAGAGACAGAGACTGTGTGCCCATTCTCTCCTGTTAGTGCCTGAGTCTGCGTGTGTTCCCAGGAAACCTCAGAGCTGCTTGTCCTTGTATCCTGACTGCAGTTGAACCACACTGCCCTGTTCGTATAGGGATGGGCTTGGAAAAGAGAAGAAACTTAGGTGAGATGCCCTCCTGGGTTTCCCACGACACCCCCGCCTCCGCAGACCTATATTGATGCCTGGGAAGACCTAGTGAAAGAGCATACCTTCTTCTCAGGCCTAAGAACTCAACACAAACTACTTTCTTCTCTCTGAGTGTTTGGAACTTGGACGAAACAAACTCACAGATTTGCTTTGCTGACCACAGTTTGTAAATGTCTTCAAGTCCCGGACTTTTCTTCTGTTGATGTCTTCTTTCTCAGCCAACACTGCTTGAGGTAAGTCTGGTTCCCCCCAGTTTCTCCTCTCACCGCCCCTCTGCCGGTCTGGCCACTGAGCTCTCTGGAATATCCTCCCTTGTGAACAAAGCATCCCTCAGCTGCTGCATCAGTGGCCCCTCCAAACCCTCCCTTTACCAGTACCCACACTTCTCCCAGGACATTACATGCTCTGATGCTGTTTCAAGTAGAGGCAGTTCATTCATTTCGTCACACACCCGCCTTCCAGCATGCACAGGCGCACAACACACCCTGTATTGCGTGGGCAGAAGGAAGACCTGGCACTTTGCTCCCTCCGCATGGTTGTCCTGAACCCATTACTCCTCCACCTTTATGGAAACTCTGGCACCTTCTTTCCTTGTTTAACTTCTAATGACTTCCTGGTCGCCCCCACACATTCACAGAATACTTGGACATCTGGTTCACAGGCTTCCTCTTCTTTATGTCAGCATGAGTGACTCCCGTGCTCAGACAGAAAACTCACCTGGAATTCTAGCCTTGCTTCCTTTTCAGTGGAAATCTGAAAGCATTCTGGGAAAATCCCACTCTGCCATCTACTTAAATATCTCATCAGTGCCCATCCATCCCAACTTCCCACCAGCCTCAGTGGAAGATGTATTTTCCCTTTCGAAAGCATATTCCTTGACTTGTACTCTGCACCTATAGCTTCTTTTCGGCCTCTTTGAGGATCTCCTTCAACTATCATCCCTCCACCATCTTCAGTGACTCCTTTTCGCCTGTTTCTGCTCCCCCTAATTTCAGAGCACTTCTGATAAACAGCTCTTCCCCATCACTACGGCACTGCTTTCCCCTCCCTTTGAGAGTTAAGCTTCTCAAAAGAGTTGTTTACCTTCTTCGCACTCAGAGATCAGACCACAGCGCAAGGATTAAATGCAGCCTGCCATCTATTTTTGTATGACCTGAAGCTAAGAACAGTTTTTACACCATTAAAGGATGACAAAAAATATTTTGTGACACACAAAAAATTATGTGAAACTGGTATTTCAGTGTCCATAAGCAATGGCTTATTGGACACAGGTCTCATCCATTTGTTTACTTACTGATTTGGGCTGTTTTTCTCCTATAACTGCAGAATTGAGTAGTTTCCAGAGACCCAGAAACTGCAAAGCCTGAAATATTTACTATCTGCTGATTCTGTTGGGTGTTAGTCTCTGTCAATCATTCCTTTGATGAGGGGGTGCTTTCTGCAACACAAATCTGTTTATACATGTCATACCCTGCTCCACGTCCTACAGGAGCCCTGACTACCTTCAGTGTTACCTCCTTAGCCTGGCCACATGCTCCACATGTCCTGGCTCCACACTGCCTCTTGATCTCTTTCTACTCCCAATATATTTTACTTCAGCCATTCTAAACTCTTTGGAGTTTCCTGAATGCTTCACGTGGTTTCACACCATCCACATGGATTCCCACATGTTCCTTCTGTTTGGATAGGCCTTCAACTCCTTTCTTGCCAGATTAACTTCTATTTGCCTGCAAAACTCAGGTCAAAGGTCAACCAACTTTCCAGGATGCCCTCAGACTGAATTAGGGACTCCTCTTCCTAAAGGTTCCCAGAGTCCTCCGCGAATGTCTCTATTCTAGGTCTGCTGATGCATTATCGTGTTGGACTCAGGAGGTTTGTTATTCCAAGTACCTCACAAGCACTTTGAGGGCAGAGTAGTTATTATTTAGTCCTTTACTGACATCATTTAGGAGAAATGTTTGACCAATGAAACATATCCAAGCCTAAATAAATCCTTTAAATTTCATAGAGTGCCAAGGAACATCTTATGTTTGCAGACGGTATTAAATTACCCTGCGTGCATACATTCAATTCAAGTACAAACTGAAAGAGATTCAGTACTCAGGCAGTAGTATAGGAAATGTCTATATTCAAAGAAGACCAAGATTAGGTCACAGGTACAAGTTAGAACCCAGCATAAGGATGCTGGAATTTTCAAGAGTTTATTTCCTCAATAGATCAACCCGATATGCTAAAAAAGCAGATAAGATATTCAGTGTCACTAGAAAGGCTCTTTGAAATGAATGCTCATGACAACCTCAAGTAACAGGATACTTTGTGTAGATGTGGTAATGAAACCTAAGAGACACTAGATCAGAAACAGTCCAGAGAAGAGCAATTAAAGTAAGCAAAGAGATAAGAAACAGATGTTTTAGGAAAGATTAAAGGTATAATGAATTTTTTCAGTTTGCAAAAAAAATTCAATAACGACTGGCTGAGTATGCACTGAGTACTCACTATGTATGAGACTATTTAAACACTTTATCTGTTTTGTCTCCCTCAATTCTCACAATAACCTTATGGAACAAGTAGTAATAATATCCTCAATTTACAGATGAGGAAACTGAGGCACTGTGAAGTTAAATAACTTCTGTAGACCCTCAGAGGTAGAAAAAGGAAAAGCCAAGATTCAAATCCTATTTGACTCCAGAGCATACAATTTTAATCACCGTGATACAAACCATTGAGCAAAAAATCAAAATTTAAACATGAATCATGTATGCACAGATTTGCTAAGATTCAAAACTCAAAATACCAAGGCACTGCTTCAATGCTTTAAGAGGAATACATTTTTTGTTGTTGTCTGAATTTCTTATACATCACATCACTTTTGCAAAGAAAAAATAAAGAGGGTGCTATTTCAATACTGAAAATACTAGTATTCCCAGCAAGATGCTGAATTCCAGAATTTGTAACCCAGAGAGGATGTACTAAATGTAAACAGCTTGAAGAAAGGTTTAATGCCTACAATAATCTATACCTCTCATAGACACCTATAATAGTCAGGAACATATCCCTAGGTAAAGTGGATTTATGAACTGGGTAGTAAAGGACAGAGTGTGGCGGATGGAGAATCTGCATGAGAAATGGACACACAAATGAGTAGTACATGAAGATATTCATCTAATTGGGTGGCATAGAACAAAGTAAATGAACTCAAAAGCAGTTTTTGGTAGCCGTGCTTTCTCTTTTTTTTTTTTTTGTCTTTTTGAGACAAGGTCTCGCTATGCAGCTCAGGCTGGCCTTGAGCTCACTTTGCAGCCCAGGCTGGTCTCGAACTCACAACAATCCTCCTGCCTCAGCCTCCCCAGTGCTGGGATTACAGGCATGCGCCACCACGCCTGGCTTCATTATGCTTTCTCTATTCAACAGACTTTCCTGGGAAACTGATATGGTTTCACAAATAACTTCTCTGAAAGAAATGCTTTAGAGATCATGATCCCCACCTTCAATAATATTCACATTACTTATCTTCAATGCATATCGAGAATGGCTGCTTCTTTGGGAAAACTAAAGGCATTTTTGGGGTCACTTAGGAATTTATTTTTATATGTTTCTCAGGGGGTGAGACAGAGTCTTGCTATGTAGTTCAGATAGGATTTGAACTCACTATCTAGCCCAGGCTGGCCTCAAACTCACTGTAATCTTCCTGCCTCAGCCTCTGCAGTGTTAGGATTACAGGTGTGCACCAACATGCTTGGCCTCACTTATATACTCTTTCTCACAAGGTTTGATTTTTGTTCTAAAAGCTCATGAAAAGGAATGCTGCCACGAACTACACCTTACACCTTTGGGATTAACTTCAACTTTCAGAACCATGCATGAGTGGATTCAAGGTACTTATTTGAATGATCCAATCTTTGATAACTCTCTATAAGTGCCTTGGCTCCTCTTCAGATTGGAATCTAAAGATAAGACAAATACAATCATGCTCAATACATATAATTAACAGGTTAAAAGAGAGTGGGTAATAGAGAAAACAAAACTCAATTCCTGGACATAAATCACTTGGAGACTAAGATAATGCATTGATAGCTTATACAAATAAATGTCAGATTCCTTACTGGCCCTACTTTTCTGTAACTCCCTATTTTTAAAAGAAAGGAACTGGATCACAGATCCTTTAAGAAAACTCTTCATTTTCTGCTTCAACTAAGTCTACTTTCCATTTGAACATTATCCAATCTAAAGCAGTTAAACAATATTTTTTCTATTCACTCCCAAGGGTGGAGAAGGAAGCACAATCCTGTGGACTATACAGTGACCACATGCTGGCTGTTCCTCATCACGAGGCTTGTAAATAAGACCACATTTGTAAGGAATACATTATAGCATACTTGACATTGGTTAAGTACTATGTAAAAATTTCGTTTATGGGTAAAGAAATTGGAAAGGGTCCAGAGAAAAATAATGATATCTTAAATTTGGAATCCAGGACAAAAATTATATATGTAAAGTGGACGCAATATGCTGAATCTTGGGTGCTTCCTTATTTTACAGGGGTTTTTACAGGTTTAAAGGTACTCAGGATCAGTATATCAGAAGTCCACAGGGATTTTTGATCTCAATTCAAAATAATGGAGGAACTCTCTGGAGAGATCCCCTCACAGAAACATCCCTCTCACTTCTTTTCCATAGTTTGTTCATTCTTTATTGAGCAAACATTTTGAATGCCTATCAAGCAACAACGTTCTAGGCACAGAGAAATCTGTCCTCTTGGAGCTTACATTTCAGCAGGGGAGGAGAGACAGTAAACAACAACACAATAAATAGAATAAATTATATAGTAGATTAGAAGGTGATACAAAAATAGAGCAGGTTAAGAGGATCATAAACGAGGATGTGGCAAATTTCAAGGGGGTGGTAAAGATAGACATCTTTGTGCAAGTAAGTGTAAGCAAATGGATACATATATAGAAACATATAATTCCCATAGGGTTGAATGGGAAGAATGGTAATCATACTTTGCAACTATCTTTCAGTATGCAGTTTACAATGCTGAGCCACTCAGCCAGGGGGCACTGGACGAATTGTTGGCAGAATTTTATTTATTTATTTTTAGAATTTTAAAAAAAGACCGTATAAATTTGTGTGCCATCCCACCTCATGCCCACCTTGTGATTTCCCCTTTTTCCCCACCCTGGACCCGCCTTGCCTTGTGGTTTTCCTCTATCAAAATCGCTTAAAAAGGCAGGGTCCTTGGTAACCCGCTGGGGACCCCTTCTGTCTCTCCAACAGAGCCTTTCTTTGCCCAATAAATATATTCTGCTCTTAAAAAAAACCTGTGTGCCACACGACTACACACACGGGAATACATCCAACTGCTGATCGGAAATACAGATCAGGAGCTAAGCAGAGATAATGCAGATAAAGATGAGACGTGGATTTGGAGTCATGTAGTATCTACGTTGGTTGAAGAGGGAATAAATAGGTGAACTCGCCGAAGCTGAGAGCAGAGCAAAAGAGTTCAAGAGGGAGAACCTCACCACTGAGGGTCTATATTTTCGCGATAGACTAAGAAATACATTTTTATCTGGGGGTAGAGGGAGAACTGGGACAACACTTCAACATTCGTTTCTTTTCTTTTTCCTTTTTTCCTTAATGTACGCTGCTTCTCTTGAAGATTAAACTGTCCTGCTGCAATACACTTCCTTTTGGCGCGAATCTTGCTCTAAGGCTTTTCGACAGTAAGGGGAAGCATACAGACATTTACTGATCGACCCCTGTACCCAGTGTTTGAACACCAAAGCCCGGTTGTTGTCCTAGAGACTCCACCTGCCTCTTCGGTTTAACACCCTTGCCTCCTTCCGCAGTGGCGATACGCAGAGAACTGAAACCCAGGAAAGACCTAAAGAAAAAACAGGCAGAACTTGAAGGAAAACGAAATCCAACCAACCAACCAATAAAAAAATGACTCTCAGAAGTGTGAGCAACCACGCCTTTCACCCCCACCTCCAGCTATCCCTCAACCCCGACTCTGCTCCGCCCACCGCCAGGCTCCGCCCACCGCCAGGCTCCGCCCACCGCCAGGCTCCGCCCCTTCCCCGCGGCCCGTGCTTTCCCCAACGTCCTCCTTCTTCACTTCCCCATTGGTCCAGCTTCCCCTCCCTTTTTCTCACTATTCTCAGCTCTACCCTTCACAGAGAGGCTGTGCAGAGCAGCCTCAGAGGCAGTCGCGGACCTTTATCCGTGTAGCTTTCCCCTTCTTCCCGGCATTCCAGTTTCCGCTTTCTCAGTGCTCTCTGGGTCTTGCGTCACGAAGGCGCTTCGCGCCCGGGGTTTGAGTGACGTCATCGTTCTGCGCCGTGCGGACACTTGCCTGTTGGAAAAGGGAGCGATTTCGTCGCCCTTCGCCTCTTTTGTTGGCCTGCTGCGCCTTCTGAGTCATGGCGCCATCGCTATGGAAGGGGCTAGTAGGCATTGGCCTCTTTGCCCTGGCACACGCCGCCTTTTCCGCTGCGCAGCGTAAGTGCCCGAGGAACGGGGACCTCTCTCGTGTGAGACCTGGGGCGGTGTGTGGGCACAACCCGAAGGCATTATCGGACGGAGGGTCCGAGGAATGGTCGCTTAAGACCTCAGAGCTTCAAGTGCTCCTCATGGCAGTGCAGGGTTTGTAGTTGGCTGGGTGTAGGGCACCTGAGATTGCAAGAAGGTAGGAAGGGGCGTCTGGGAAACGGTTCAAAGCGAAATCTGTCCAGCAGTCCAGGACAAGGGATGTCAGATCCGGCATAAAGCAGGTCAGGCAAGGCGTGAAATTGAGGACTTAGCTCATGGCCTCATGACAACTAGGTGGACAGTATTTTGGGTACTCTTGTGCTGTCCAGGCAATGACTGAGATGTTAAGGTACCGATTGCCTTAAGGAGGCACAGTGGTTCTGTATGAGGAAAGAGCACTGGACAGCGAGTCTGAAGGCCTGTTTTTTTGTTTGTTTTTTTGTCTTTTTGAGGCAGGGTCTCACTGTGCAGTTCAGGCTGGCTTTGAACTTACTTTGTAGCCCAGGCTGGTCTCGAACTCGCAACGATCCTCCTGCCTCAGCCTTCCGAGTGCTGGGATTACAGGCGTGCGCCACCACTTCTGGTTGAAGGCCTGGTTTTTAAGAACATGTAAAATCCAGTCTCCTATAACTGGTTGAAGTTGCTCCGTGGGTAGGTGCTATGGATACAGAAATGCCATAAGGGAGTTCATAGGCTAGTGGGAAAACAAATGACTTAAGAAATAATCACAATAAAGTGACAGCGATGTTTTAAAAGTATTTAAGTGCCGGGCGTGGTGCTGCACGCCTGTCATCACAGCCCTGGGAGGCTGAGATTGGAAGATCAGCCTGAACTACCTAGTGAGACCCTGGCTCAAAGAAACAACCAAAAAAAGGTATATAAATGTGCAGTAACTTGCGGGGAAGGAAGTGGGTGTTTAGGAAAGTATCCTAGAGTCTTGCAGCTCAAAGTGTGTTCATGGAACCGCATTGTGGGCATCACCTGGGAGCTTGTTAGAAGGCGCTCAGACCCCACCTCCGACCTATTGAATCAGTATCTGCGGTTTCAAAAGATCCCCAGGTGATTTTATAGACATTAATTTGAGAAGCACCGTCCCGGAGGAGATAGAATACACTGGAGGACTGTGTTATTTTTGACAATAAGCTTCAGTAGTAAAATTACATGATCATAGAGCAAGAGGGCCCTTGGAGATCACCAAACTGCAACCCCTTAATGTTATAGATGAAGAAAAAGCTGCCTGGAGATACTATTAAGAGTCAGATCAGGCTTCATGAAAACAAAAAAGCTGGCTGGAAATGGAATGGACAGTAGGAAGTTAGTCCACATCTTATTTTTGGTATTGGTTTGATTTTTCTTTTCTACCTTTCCTTGTAACCTCTGTAAATTAAAACTTAAGAATATGTCTCTAAATGCAATCCCTTTTAAGAAAGAGTCAATATACTTCCACTCAAAGCAATTTGTTACTTTACATCTAAAGTACATTAAATAAATGATTGTCCTAGATTCATCGAAAATTAGGATTTTGTACTTTGTTTCAAGTGATGAGCATGCCTTGTGGATTTAAGTACATTAAATGATTGTCCTAGATTCATCGAAAATTAGGATTTTGTACTTTGTTTCAAGTGATGAGCATGCCTTGTGGATTTGTCACTACTATGAGATCTCTTTGTAATTCTCACATTGGCAACAGACTAATACTTACCTTTGAAACTAATTGTGTCGTGTCACATTGTGACAGCAGATGGCACACTAAGGCCTTTTGCCATACTATGGTATTTTGGCATCATTTTGTCTTAAAGACCTTTCTTTTAGCAGTATACTGGTCCTGCCCTGAACCATGTGGGTTTGTTGGTTTTTGGCACTGGGGATCAAACCCAAGGCCTTGTGTATGCCAGGCAAACACTTTACCACTAAGCTACATCTCCAGCTCTGAACCTCATTTAATGCTCACATTATTTCCATTTTCCTGCTAGGAAAATTCAGGCAATGAAAAATGCTGCATTTGTTGAGCACTAAGACACATTCCCCTCTCCCGCATTTTAACACTAAAATTGAAGTACATATTACAATTACTGAAGATACTTTAACTTGAATGTGATACAATGAATTGCAGAGCTGGTCCTTTTTTTTTTTTGAGACAGGGTCTTGCTGTGCAGTTCAGGCTGGCCTGGAGATCACTTTGTAGCCCAGGCTTGTCTTGAACTTGCAACTATCCTCCTGCCACAGCCTCTCGAGTGCTGGGATTACAGGCATGCACCATTATGCCTGGCAGAGCTGATCCTATGATTCAAGTTTTATCAGCTTCCAAATCCTGATCCTTTTGCTTTATCCCTTCCTGTCTCCTGAGGTCAAGGCAGCAACAGAATTACAATTAAATCATAGTAGAGAATAAATTGATATTTTACAATTCTTAATTCCACCACTTACCACAGCTTGTTCTCTCAAGAGAAACATTTCTGTGCGGTATTACTTTCACTTCACTTTGTAATGGCAGTACTGATCAGAATTAGGGTGAATTAGGGTTTTCTCTGGACTTATTCATTTTTAAATAATTTTGATTTCTTTGACCACTTAGTGAAAAGTTTTAGAAGTTTCTAGTTTTACTGTAGTAATGAAAGGGGAAATTATGCTTGGGTATTTCTGCCTCATACTTACCTCATACTCACCCCACTGTATACGGTGACAAAGCAGATCATGATGAGAATAAAACACCTGTAGTTTATTAAGACTGCCTGCCCTGGAATATAGAGGTTTTGAGGAATCTGGGATTAGCATTACTTTGTGTAGTGTCTAACTCAGCCACTTTGGTATATTGATTTGTTTGCATTTTAAGAAAGAAAAATGGGCTACAGTTTCCTTAATGGTATGCTTCTGGTTTATAGATCGTTCTTATATGCGATTAACGGAAAAAGAAGATGAATCACTGCCAATAGATGTAAGTTGGTCGTTTATATCCCATTAAAATATATTTTTAAAATTAGCCACTTTGCTTATGATAATTTTTTACTGGTTTTTATTCTCTTAACATTTTGCAGGGGCTGGGGATTTAGCTCAGTGGCTAAAAGCGCCTGCCTGGCAAGCTCAAAGTCGTGAGTTCGGTTCCCGGTACCAGAGAAAAACCAAAAAAAAAAAAAAAAAAAAAAAAAAAAAAACATTTTGCAAACATGAAATAACGTCTGTCCCTACTTTTCATCACTCTTTCTAAAATCCAAAGATTTGGAACCAAAACATTTGTCTGTTTGCTTTCTTTTTTTTTTTTTTTTCCTCTTTTCGAGACAGGGTCTCACCATGCTTTTCAGGCTGGCCTTGAGCTCACTTTATAACCTAGGCTGGTCTTGAACTCGCAACAATCTCCCTGCCTCAGCCTCCCCATCCCAAGTGCTGGGATTACAGGTGTGCACCACCATGCTTGGCTTCTGTTTGGTTTCTAGAACTTTAATTAAAATAGTCTTTTTTAGAAGTGGCTCAGTCCACAACATGAAATGGATTTAAACAGTTGATTATTTGGCTTTATTTTTTTAGAAGTTCCTAAAATTTATTTCTTTTTTTTGTCTTTTTCTTCCATTACCAGGAATTGAACTCACAGCCTTGCACTTGCCAGGCAGGCGCTTTGCCACTGAGCTAAATCCCCAGCCCCCTAGTTCCTAAAATTTAAAAACAAGCTAAGCTAATAATCTATTAGTTTGGGCACACAGAAGTGAGAAAACTAAAGAAAAACAAGGTAGTTTTTATTATGCTAAAATTATTTATATTCCAGCTTTGCTCACAATTTTTATCTTTATTGGATTGGTGTTTACAAAAGTAGCAATTTTTTTGTAACAGATTGAAACAATAAGTGTAAAAATTAAAACTGACCACACAAAATTAAGACAGCAAAAAAATGGATTGCATTCCTTAGTAATTTCAATTCTACTCCTAATAGTTTAAAGTATATCCATAATCTGTAAACATTATCCTTTATGTATGTATAGCTTTACCTAATCAAAACACAATTTTTCTTTTAAAAAGTTATTATGCTTGCATATACATGTATAATTTTATAGATAGCTTTTCAATACATAATTTATCTTGAACAATTCATAGATTTACCGTATTCTTAACATTGCTTTATTTGAAAAAGCCTCCTTGGGCTGAGGATATAGCTCAGTGGCACAGTGCCTGCCTGACAAATGCAAGGTCCTG
>NW_004955489.1:9091219-9140430 GCF_000276665.1 Chinchilla lanigera
AAAAAAAAAAAAAAAAAAAAAAAGAAAAAGAAAAAAGTCTCTTTGGTACACAGGAGGTTGGAGTGCAAACTGGTATTGCATAGTATGTTAGGTTTTAATTTAGAATAACAGCTTCTGGTTAATTTTGACTTTAGTTGGATATAATTGAGGATATGAGATGTTACTATTATCTCAGTCTGTCATCTTTGCTTTATTGTAGAGGCACACATTTTTATCTATGTGCAATAGTTTTCTTCTGATTAAAACTAGAAAACTTTAAAAATTCAGAATATCACAATCAAGAAAGTATGCTTATAATTCTGTGTTGGTTAATTCCAAACACTCAGCATTATTGTTTGTACAACCTTTTTGAAAAACAGTTTAGTATTAACCAGTAAACATGCATATTCAATATTATATTTCCACTCCTGGGCACCAGGAGACACACAAGAATGTTCATGTAGACATTGTAAAAGTAATAGAAAACAATATGAACACATGTCTTGCAACGCTGGAATGGATAAATTGTGGCGTTTTTGTATGAGGAAATACTATGAAAATGAATGGACTCCAACTGCATACTACAGCGGGCATGAATCTCAAATATTATGTGGAAGGAGAACGCTATACAGAAAAAATACACTTGAATCTATTTAAATAAAGTTCACAATGAGCAAAAGTAAACAGTATGTTTCAGAGATACATACGTACATAGCTGTAAAAATTATCAAGAAAAAAGGAACTGATTAATATACAATCAGAACCAATATTTCTTTTTTTCAATACTGGGGATTGAACCCAGGACCTCACACTGAGCTCCATCCCCAGTTTATTTTGAGACAGGATTTTGCTAAGTTGCCCAGGTTGCACTCGAGTGTGCAGTCCTCCTGCCTCAGCTTCCCAGAGTGTTGGGGTTACAGATGTGTGCCACCATGCCCGGCAAGAAAAATAGTTAACTTTGAGAGGGAAGGTAAAGGAAATAATCAGAGTGGGACACGTAGGACTTGAAAAGTACTGGGAAGCGTCTATTTCCTAAGCAGGTGGGGGGTAGATTGGTGTGTCGTCCCCCGCCCCCCCCCCAACCAGGAATTGACCTCACAACCTTGCGCTTGCCAGGCAGGTGCTGTGCAGCTGAGCTAAATCCCCAGGCCCGGTGTCTTTTTATTACTTCTCTTTACATAATACCTGTATGCATCGTGTATTCAGTGACATTGAACAATAATTTAAAAGTTCTTAGTTGCTCTTGGAAGCAAGTAATATTTAATAATTAAGTGGTTTGATACCATTCAGTACTCAGTGATTTTGTCTGAGTATGTTATATTTGGTTTTTGAAGCAGTGGAAGTATTTTTGCTGCCAAACCACAGAATTTATAGATCTTATTGTGTCTGAGTGCAAAGCATTTCAAGTGAGACTTGAACCCTTGATGTGTGATGCTGTGAGGACTGCCCCTTAGAAACCATATAGAAGGAAAGATTGTAAATGTCTCCTGTGGTATTTGTGTGCTTTTTAGTAATCTTAATTTTTATACTCACAGATAGTTCTTCAGACACTTCTGGCCTTTGCAGTTACCTGTTACGGTATAGTTCATATTGCAGGGGAGTTTAAAGACATGGATGCCACTTCAGAACTGAAGAATAAGTAAGTCTTTCCCTTTTCAGAGGCATTTAATTTCATAGGGATTTGCTTTAAATCTATAATCTACAGTGTATGTATTCTGGTACATAAAAATTGTTTTTGTTTTTATATTTTGATTAATCAGTTTATATGAGTAATGAGGTAAAAATATTGAGGCAGCGTTTGATAAGGTAGGAAAAATGCAAATTGAATGCCTGATTATTGATAGTAGAATGAGGTAGTAGTTTGTGGTATTTACTAGTTGCTTAAAATTATTGTTTTGTTGGTAGATGGAAATAGGTATAGGTAATTCCTCTGAAATTGTAACCAAGCTCCGTCTCTCTTTCCCCTTTCTTTCTTCCCTCCTCTCTATTTCCTTCCATCCCTCCTCCTTTTCTTCCCATTCTTTCTCTTTCATCCTTTCTTACCAACATAGTCTTTGGAAGAATAAGGCATTTTTCTATTTTCTCTTACTTGAAGCTGATTTGTGGCATAAGTGTTGCCTATAAGCTCTTTTCTATCCCTAGGTTAAAGAGTATTATTTTCCTTTTGTTTTTCTCCTGTACTTCTTATAAGCTATTCTCATGGGATTTGTTTGCTTTTCTTGCTCACATTTTACTTTATATTGGTTTAATTTCATCTCTGGACTTCATCTACCTTCCTGATCCTGAAAATATAAGCTGTGTATATTTTCTTAGAAGTGTTCACAGTGCCGGGTGTGGTGGCGCACCCCTGTAATCCCAGCACTCGAGAGGCTGAGGCAGGACTGTTGTGAGTTTGAGACCAGCCTGGGCTGCAAAATGAGCTCAAGGCCAGCCTGGACTGCATAGCGAAACCCTGTCTCAAAAAGGCAAAAAGAACCGGGCGTGGTGGTGCACTCCTGTAATCCCAGCACTCAGGAGGCTGAGGCAGGAGGATCGTTGCAAGTTCGAGACCAGCCTGGGCTACAAAAATGACCTCAAGGCCAGCCTGGACTGCATAGCGAGACCCTGTCTCAAAAAGAAGAAGAAGAAAAAAAAGAAGATAAAAAAAGTAAAAAAAAAGTGTTCACAATAAACATTTATGTGGTAGAGAGAGCTCATCCCGACCTTCAGTTTAATTCATTATTTACATTTGTTTTTATTTCTTCTTTATCTTTTTCTCTTTTAAAAATTTTTTCCCATCATTCACATTTTAAATAATCACCCATTGCACCTCCTGCTTTGTATGATGCTTTGTAGATGTTTAGGGGAGCTGACTTTGAGGTTTGAGTTTTTATAAAAGGAAAAGTTCTCCTGTTCTTTCTAGGAAAATAATATATAAAAGTGAGCACTAAAGCCATCTGACAAGGTATCTGTGAACTTATTTTAGACTATATCAATCTCATTGGAAAAGAAGAAGGCCAACTATCAGTATCGTTCTTACAAATAGTCTCGCAAGAATCACAGGCAAGGGGCCAGGAAAGAAAGGAGTAAAATAAAACAGCATCAGGTAGGTTGTAGCAGAATATAACATTTTGGCCAACAGGATGTACAGAGAGCCAAAGGGAATTTTTTGTTGTACTTGAAAGGTTTTTAGAACACAGATCTGTGAAGTGGTCACATGACTTGAATAGTAAGGTTCAAATGGGAATCATCAAAGGTACAATCTACTGGTTTTTAAAAGGCTTTGACATCAGCTACTGTTAGATTGCAGAGGTGATTAAAGTGGAGCGAGTATTTGGGTTACTGTTCGTAAGCCTCCTGAAAGGGATGGCTGAATAACAAACATTTGAGAACTTTTTGCTGCTTTTCCAGGTTCGGAATTTTCTTTGTATAGTAAAAAAGTGAGATACAGTATGATTATCATATATAGTCTGATTTCATGGACTTAGGACTTATTGAAAAATATAACCCATAGCAAACTCATAATTCATTAGAAGCCTGCATATTTTCAAGTAGGCTTTTATAAATATTTATCTAAAATCAATGCTTTGTTTTTCCTTTTAAGGACATTTGACACCTTAAGGAATCATCCCTCCTTTTATGTATTTAATCACCGTGGTCGTGTACTGTTCCAGCCTTCAGAAACAACAAATTCTTCAAACCAAGATGCATTGTCCTCTAACACATCACTGAAGTTACGAAAACTTGATACACTGCGCCGTTAAGATTTTTACAAATTGTAGTATCAGGATAGGACAGGACACAGAGCTGAATGTTGGAGTTTGGGGTGCGAAGTACTCGCCCCAATCAGTATTTATATTGACCTTTCAGACCTAATTTAAAAAAAAAATCTATGGCCCCTGTTCGTACACTGTTCATGAGGTTGTTACTAGAGTATATACATTATCTGTGAAATGAGTCTTTGATCTTTCATATAGGGAATTTTTTTCATTTCAAACAAATTTGCATCTTTTATACAAGTTACTGTTTTGAACACATGAAAAATGATGGTGGTGTTTGAGATTATTTATTTACTTAGATTTCTTTTGCACTACAGGTTTTAGCAATCTTTTTTGGAGATACCGTATGACTACTGCGTTTTGCAGCCCGAATGACAGTAAAGTGGTCTTCAGTTCTTGTCAAATTCTGAAATGGTGATTTCTCACTTTTTCTTATGTCCCATAAAAAGTGGTTCTGCTTTCACAGATATTTGCCAATTTTTACTTCTCACCCCCCAGCACTCCCAGCTAACATCAGCTGTCTTGTTTGATCACTTCTCTGAGATCATGTGCAGTAAGCAATTTTTGTGTCAGAAATTCTGTCATAGCAAATATATTTAACAAGCTCAGCTTGCTCTAAGGCTGCTTCTGTTCTGTTCAGTTAGCTGTAAAGAATTTCCCTGATTATATGGTATTAAGAATAGTGGAAGATGACTATAAAGTGAGTTGCGATTTTATTATCCTGCCTGCCTATGTAGAAGAATAGTAATCAGTGAGGAAAAGTGATTAAGCCAGTTTTAACTTATTCAAAGTCTGTGTTAGTCTATTTAATACTAAGCTAGTAAATTAGTGAAAATGAGGAAAACTCATTAATCTAAAGGCATATGCAAAGGAATTAAGCCAAATATGTTCTAAATATTTGGAACTAATATATTCAGTTTGTTTAGACAATTAAGGTCATGTAAGGAATTGCTGTTGTAGTTCCTGATTTATACCTGGCTTACCATTTCACATCTTCCCTGTACGGTGCTGAAGATAAAGATGAGGATACAAAGTTGAATTTATGCACAAACAGTAATTTTACTCTTAGAGAAGTTAGGCCAGCTCTTTGGGCAAAAAAATAAAATTAAAAAAAACCTACAGGAAGCTCAACTTTATTTTTCTTTTTAGAAAACATTGTTCTTGTTGAATTGTATAGATACAAGGAATTACTTCCGTTGAACTGTACAGGTGTAAAGGGAATAACTGTATGCAGATTTGAAAAGGAAATACCGTTTGGGCAAGAGCCATAAGATGCCCTTATACTTGATGACATGTTTCCCTTAGAAATGAGTCTCAGCCCTTCTGTTCTGCCTGGTAATGCACAGCCCCATAGGACAACATTATTTTATCATTGGATTTTTATTGTTTTCGTTTACCAGCTCAATCTGTGGAACATTGACTCTGCTCTCTAATGAGAACAAAGTTAGAATCTGTTGGTAACTTAAAATAATTTAGAAATGTGTTAGAAATGTGAAGTTAGGGATTAAAGTGATAATAATGAAGTCAAAATACTGTGCGAAAAACCAGCCTCTTAAATTAGGCCCGTCTATTGTTTCCTCAGGTACGACTTGATTTGGAAGAGCCTCTTATTTTCTTCTCTTGTGGGGCTATCTTCCTTTCCTAATGTGTTTTTGTAGCACTGTTACTGAGATATAATTCACATGGCTTGTAACTCATCTATTTAATGGGTAAAGTTAAGTGATTTTTTATTTTTTGTATTTTTTATTTTTTTGGTCTTTGAGACAGGGTCTCCCTGTGCAGTTCAGGCTGGCCTTGAGCTCACTTTATAGACCAGGCTGGTCTCGAACTTGCAAGGATCCTCCTGCCTCAGCCTCCCACGTGCTGGGATTACAGGTGTGCACCACCATGCCCGGCCTGATTTTTAAAATATATCCACAAACTTGTGCAACCATGATCGCAGTCAAAGTTAGGGTATTATATTACCCCAAAAGGAGTTCTGAACTCTGTAGCAGTTGCCTCTCATTTTCTTCCAGTACCCACCCCCAGCCCTAGGCAACCACTTCTTTTTCCATAGCTATGTCTGTTCTGATCATTTAATATAAGTGGATTCGTATCTAGTCTTTCGTGACTGATTACCCAAATAGAGTTTTCTCTGTGCAATGAAATGTTCTCATCTTGAGAACTTACTACAGTGAAAGGAAGTGGTCAGTAAGTCAGCAGACTTAAGGAGGGAGGGCCAGATACCCAATAGGTTTCTCAGTTAATCTTATGCTGAGTAGTTTTTCCTCATAAGCCAAGCAATCGTGATATACTATTACTTATAAAATTTTGAATAGTTTCTAGAACAGGTATGGAAATCTCTCTTTTTCTGCCCAGTCAGGAAAATCCTGCTAAAAATGATGCCAGATAATTTGGCAAAAAATTGATATAGCAGTTGTCGGGTGTGTGTAACTTTGCTAGGAGCTTGTATACCTCGGGCCAGGTGAGCGCCCCAAATCTGTTCTTAAATTTATGCCAGTGACTCTGTGTTGTCTGTGTTAAGGTTTGTACCATAGGACTGAAGGTGATTTGAGTGGATTGTAACAGTGCTAAATGTATTAAGTATGAAATGTTACTTATAGCACTATAAAGTAGTCCATTACTACCTAGGGTAGTTAAAAATATGTAATGATAATGAACTAATTAAGCCTGCAGTTGACTCTGATTTCAGTAACAATTCAGAAGTATGAGAAGTATGCACCAATGAAAGTTCTCCAGAATACAGGAAGACTCCTTAATAATCAGGGAACCAGCCAAATACGATGGGCCAGTAGCCCAGCAGCAGAAAATGCAGATCAGTGAGTTGGAGACATGCTCTGTAACTCCCAAGTAATTAATTGTTTCCTAAGCAATGCGGCTTACTTTTGAGTGGCATGACAGCATCTTTCTGGTTGTATGTGGCCTGTTTCCATGATGCACTGAGTAGCGTTGTTTCTTGTGAACATCGATGCTTACAATACCACGCTAAACACATTCTCTTTGGATATGTTTCCTCTCTTTAAATGATCTTCCCTGTCTAATAAATAAATGATTGTCTCACCCTGTTTTTGGTAGTGTTTTTTTTTTTTGTTTTGTTTTGTTTTGTCTTTTTGAGACAGGGTCTCGCTATGTGGTTCAGGCTGGCCTTGAGCTCACTTTATAGCCCAGGCTGGCCTCGACCTCGAACTATCCTCCTGCCTCAGCATCCTGAGTGCTGGGATTACATACAGGCGTGAGCCACCATGCCCGGCTTTGTTTTTTGTTTTTTATCTCATTTCTTTTGCTTCTCTGTCCCCAGAAAAATGTAAGAGCTAATTTTATGACTGTATTTTTTCCAGTGTGTTAGTGTTTTCCTAAATTCAATGGATACTTTAACTGTATGTGTAAAGTCTTGTTGTAATTTTTATGTTTTTATAGCCCAAATAGAATGTTAATTTCATATTTATGTTTATAAATCATCAAATGCCCTTCAAAGTATGAGTTGGTCTTTATTTTTCTGGACTGGAGTTTGAACCTAGGTCTTTATGTTTTTTTTGCAGACAAGGTCTCACTATGTAGTGCAGGCTGGCTTTGAACTCACTTCTGTAGCCCAGATTAGCCTCAAACTCACCACAATCTTCCTGCCTCAGCCTCCTGAGTGCTAGGAGTATAGGTTGTGCCACTAGGCCCGGCGTTGAACCTAGGATCTTTGCACTGAGCTACATCCCCAACCCTTTTAAAATTTTTTACAGTTTGAGGCAGGTCTTGCTAAGTTGTTGAGTTGCTCAGGGTGGTTTTGAACGTGCAGTCCTCCTGCTTCAGCCATCCAGAGTGCTGGGATTATAGGAGTGCACCATCACACCCAGCCAAGAGTTGGTCCTGGAGCAACAGTGCCTAATCATTCTGTCGCAAAGTTTGTTATAGACTCAAAAGTGCCTCTTAAATCGTACTTAACAGGAAAGCATTCTGATTAAGGCATCAAGGGCAAATGTAACACTTAATGAAAATTCAAGGGGAGGGTCTAGTTTGTAAAACTTCACACTTAACTACCATATATTGAAAACACTACCACTATTCTACTTTACTTAACATATCAAAATAACCTAATGAAGTGTTCTGGAAAAGGGGGGAAAGTAGATATATGCATGTGGCAAAGCGATGAGATTGTACAGAAAGATGTAAAATTCAAACTTCTGCCCCGTTCCCCCCCACCCAGATATTTAACCTGTAGAGGTAACCAGCTTCAAGTGTTTTGTATTTTTGTTTGTTAGAAAATTTTATATATATATATATATAAATTTTTTTTTCAGTACTGGGGATTGAACCGAGGGCCTTGACACTGAGCTACATCCCCAGCCCTTCATTTAAAAATATTGAGACGGGGTCTCCAAGTTGTCTAGGCTAGGCTCAAACTTACAATCCTCCTGCGTCAGCCTCCCAGAGTGCTGGTGGTATAGGCATGTGCCACCATCCCTGGCAGCAAATAATGCACTTTAAAAATTTTGTACAATAATGGAATCAGACTATATACACTCTTCTGTACCTTGCTCTTGTTTTGCTACTTGTATTTTATAAGACCGTTCTGTATCATTATACTCAGAAATACTCTTTTTTCAGTCTGACTTATCGGTACACTTTAGATATACAGAATGATTGCATTCATCATAGGGAATTTGTCCCTGTACGTGATATAACTTGTTTTTTTTCCCATTCCCCCACCCTCCCTTCAACCACTCCCCATTTCCAAAAGCTTTGTTTCCTTCTTTTTTTTTTTTTACTTTTCCCTTCATTCCTTTCCCCCTCCCTTCTCTCTTGTTCCCCTCCCCATTTGAACGTTTTCTTCCTAAGACACATTCTTTTTAATGACTATGATATTCCAATTCGTTATAAATGTTTAAATATTGATGCACTTTGGGTGTTCCCAATATTTTATTCTTACTAGTCTTATTGCAATGAACATACTTGTACATTTAATGAGATTGTGTCTACAGGGTTAATTCCTACAGTGGAATTTCTGGATCAAAAGGTATTTTTCACTTGCAGTTGTATAGCTGCTGCAGAATTGTCCTCCAGAAAATTTCGCCCTGTATACTTGCACATATAATGTGATTATTTACCAGACCCATGCCAATCCTGGTTGCTAAACGTTTTAAGTTTGATCGCTTGAAAATGAACAAATGGTTTCTTTCATTTTAATGAAAATTTAATGCCTTTTAATGGAAATGGAACATATCTTTCATGTGTATTGGTTCCGGATATTTTCTGTGAACTGTATGATCATGTTCTGTTTTCTAGTAAATGATTTTCTAATTTGTATGAGCTTTTTGAAAGCTAAGAATATTAGTCCATTGTCATTTGATTTGTAATATTTTCCTCGGCTTCATTTATTTATGTAGTTATAGTTATCAGTCTTCAAGGCTTTTAGGATTTTTACCTCGCTGAAGAAAGGGCTTTACATTTCAGAATAAACTTAGCATATTTTTTCAGTATTCTCACTGTTATTTTTTAACATTTAAATATTTATTTGAAATATATGTAGTGGGAATTAAGGACAGATTCAGCGTTTTTCTTCCCTAAAGATGTCTCTGGTTATCCCAATCTCACTTGTTGATTTTCCACATTGATTGAAAAAGCCATTTCCACTCCTACATTGAATTTCCAAACATATTCAGATCTGTTTCTGGACTCTGCAATTGGGTACCAAAACTTCTACTTTAAGTAGTTTTAGTTGTACACTTTCTTACTTGGTTTTGCTAGTCTGTTATTTCCAGGTCAGTTTTCATTATCATTTTGTCCAAATCTAAAATCATATTGATATTTTACCTAAAATTTTGTTTTGAAAAACTTCAGACCTACAGAAATGTGAAAGAATATCATGATAAACGTTTCATTTAGATTCATAATTCAAAGTCACCATTCTTAACATTTTTCCAGTTGCCTTTTCTTTCCAAATATGCCTTTTCCTTTCTTTAGTAAGTTGAGATAAGTTGCAGAATTTATCAAAATGCTCCATGGCATCCCTAGATAGGCCAGCATGCCTCTTCTCCAAGAGTGAAGAAGGCGTTCTCCCATTTGACCATATAATATTCTCCCAACTAAGACTGACCATCCTCTGATATTACTTCAAGTTCAGATTTATCCATGTGTCCCCAGAATAGCTTTTATAGCTGCTTCCTCAAGGTTCATAAATTACGTTGATCAGTGTGTCTCTTTTCAACAGGCCCTCTACTTTTTTAAAATGCCATTTTTATACATGTTTTTCTAAGAACTGTTTAGACTTAACAGCAAACTTAGGAAGACAATGCAGAGTTCTCATATACCCACACCCAGTTTCCTGTATTACTAGCTTATTAGCATAAGACATTTGATAAAATCAATGAGCTATATTAATACTTTCTTATTAATTAAACTCCATACTTTATTCGGATTTCCTTGGATTATACCTCATGTCAATTTTGTGTTCCAGGATCTTATTGGCTACGCCACATTACATTAGTGATCGTATCTTTGCTCCTCTTGGCAGTGACATTTTCTTAAATTTGTTATTTTATTTTACTTTACTTTACTTACTTTTTACTTTACTTTTGCTTTGGAGATTGAACTCAAGGCCTTCACACAGAGCTACATGCCTAGCCCTTAACTTTTTTTCTTTTTAATTTTGAAACAAGGTTTCCCTAAGTTGCTCAGGCTAGGGTGAAACAAAAGATCCTGCTGCCTCAGCGCCTCAGACTGCTGGGGGTTATAGGCATGCAGCATGATACCTGGCTGATTTTTCTTGTTTTCGTTCTCAACAGTTTTGAGGAGTACTGTTTAGGTGTTCTGTAGAATGTTCCTCTACTGGGATTTGTCTAATATTTTCCCCATAATTAGACTAGGATTGTGTGCTTTTGGGGAGAAGAATACCAAGGTAAACTGCCCGTATCATTACCTATCAAAGGCACATATGAGATAAGATCGAAATATATGGTGAATGTCTAAATAGAAAAATAAACTATGTTAGTAAAGGACACATTGCCATCTATCCTCCTTGAAATACCCTCCATCACTTCAAACACACTCCTTGCGTCCTTCTGACTGCTTTTTTTTTTGTACCAGAAATCAAACTCAGGGCCTCATGCTTCCCAGGCAGGTGCTGTGCCACTGAGCTACACCCCTGGATCTGGCCGCTTTCTGAAGCAGTTCTGGCAGTCCTCTTGTGTCTTCACAAGGTGTAATAAAGACAGTGAATGCGCTGCTACTGGGTCCCATCCAAAAGAAAGGCAGTCTCCTAAAAACATTAGGGCATGTTCCCATTCACCAGGTCTGGCACCATATGACTGCCGGCTGTTCCACAAAATCAAAATGACCACAAACATAAACATTTTTAATTGATTTAGGAAATCAGTGCAGTCGAGACAGCACAACTAAAGACAATTATAAAGGACTTCCAGAGCTATTTCAGAATGTGGCAAGAATGGTGGGACAAGTGTGTTCAAAATAAGGGGGAGTCTTTTCAGGGGAATTTCTGGTAATGTGTCTTATTGTATAATTTTAAAATTTAAACATATACCATATTTTTCTATCATACCCTGTATTTATATCACTGCTGATGTTAACCCAGATCACCTGACTGAGGTAGTTTATCGGGGTTCCATACTGCAAAACTACATTTTTCCCCTTTCCATATTACACTTTTTGGAAGGAAGCCACCATACATTCATTGTCCATAGTTAGGGTGGGAGGAGTTACACTCCACTTCTGGGATATGTTTCCTCCCCTGCTTTTTAATTTATTCACTCATTTATGTATCTGTGTTTGGATTGATGCATGTTTATTATTTGTGTTATCATGAATACTATTTTATTTTGCTGTTGTAATTGATCGGATTGCAAACTTTGGGAATTCTCTCAGTGGACTCCTGACCTACCCTTCATGGTGGATTTTATTTTAGCACTTCCTTACTTTCTAGTGCTAAAAGATGTTCCAGGCTCATGTATATTTCCTTCTCCAGTCCTAGAATCAACCATTGCTCCAGGAAGCCTGGTTCCTTTTCTCAAGAATGGTGTCATCAACCAAGACCTGGCCACTGCATTTACTCATTGCTATAACCATTTCATTGCTTCTTGGTCATTTCAACAAATAGGGTAAGGAAGCATGCAACATACTAATGCACATATACATGTACATTTACACATAATTGTAGATATTTCTGTATGTAACATCGTTGTTTCTATCTAAATTACTTTCTCATTGCTGTTACACAATAACTGATACCCAAAACCCTAAAGAGGAAAGGTTTATTATGGTTCACATTTTGTAGTGGTTTCAGTCCATAGCCTGCTAGTTCCAAGGCAGGCATGGCCGAGGGGCGTGGCAGAGGAGGCTTGCTTATGGCATAGCAGTCAGGAAGCAGGGGTCGGGGTGGATGGAAGGAGACAGACCCTTCCAGGCTGCGTCCCTAGTAACCCACTTACTCTAACCAGGATTCACCTCCCAAATCATATTGAGCTATAAACTCACCAGTAGGCTAATCCACTGATGCGTATCCATCCCTACAATTCATCTCCCAAAAGCCGCATGTGGCTATGAGGGCATGACGTTTTGGGGGGACACCCAGATATAAACTAGAACATCCACTTAGTGAAACATGATTTCATACTGATGTTCAGTCCAATACCACATGGATTATTGTAACCTCTTTTCCTTTGTAAACTCCCACTCCGACTTCCACAATCTACTATTCACTTACTTGAATTGTCTGATTCCAACACATGTGTAAAGTGGTTTCAGAATTGTTAAACTCCAGCCAGGTGTGGTGGTGTACACCTGTAATCTCAGCACTCGGGCAGAGGCAGGAGGATCCTTGCAAGTTTGAGGCCAGCCTGGGCTGCAAAGTAAGCTCAAGGCCAGCCTGAACTGCATAGCGAGACCCTGTTTTGAAAAGACAAAGGAAAAAAAAAATAGAATTGTTAAACTCCATACACTCATGGGAAGCATTGTTATCAAACAGAACCCAGTGATAATGTAGGTTAGTTCTTTGTCCTTACTTTTCTAGACCTGACTCCTTTCCAAAGTTACTTTACGTTACTTTTCTGCCCTCTTCAGTCTGTTTGTTTCCTACTTTTGTAATAGACTGTATGGTCACATTGTGCGTTCTTTTTTTTTTAGTGTTTTAACACCAGGTTTCATTCTGTAGTTCAGGTTGGCTTTAAAGTCACAGAAATCCTCCTGCCCCAGCCTGTGGTCCTATTCTGCATTCAATTCTGGAATTCCCCTGACCTTGTGAGTGATTTTTTTAAAAATGTGTACATTAGAGTTCACTTTTTCTTTCCTAAAGTTCAGTGGGTTTTAACAAATCTATGACATGTACCCACAATTACATTATTATACAGAGTATATACACAACCCTAAATATCCCTGTGCTTCACTTATTTTTCCCTCCTTCTCCTTCCATTAACCACTGCCTCTTACACTATAATGTTGCCTTTTCCAGAATGTTACTTAGTTGAAATCATACACTATGTAGCCCAAATTGGCTTCTTTCACTTAGGAATATGTATTCAGGTTTCCTCTAAGTCTCTCTGTGTCTTGATAGCTCCTTTATTTTTATTTCTGGGTAATAGGCCATTATGTGGGTGTTTCTACAGTTCATCCATTCAACTACTGAAATACATCTTTCGTTGTTTCCATTGTTTGCTGGTTATAACAAGCTTGCTGTTAACATTCACATGTAGGTTTCTGGGTGGACATCATTTTTCAAATTAATTGGGTAAATACCAAGGAACGCTATTGCTGGGTCATAAGGTAAAATTATGTTGAACATTATAAGAAATTGCTAAACTGTCCTCCAAAGTGGTGGTACCATTTTGTATTCCCGTCCACCACTGAAGGAGAATTCCTATTGTCCTACATCCTGGCCAGCAGTTGGTATTGTCGTTTTTTTGATTTTTTCTTTTGGTTTTTCTCCGGTACCGAGAACCGAACTCACGACCTTGCGCTTGCCAGGCAGGCGCTTTGCTGCTGAGCTAAATCCCCAGCCCGGTATTGTCGGTTTTTGAATGATAATTACCTTTACAGGTATATAGTGATAAATACTCGTTACTGTTTATAGTAGGAGCCTCTCAGTGACAAATGATGTAGAGCATATGTTCATGTGCTTATTCGTCATCTATTTCCTTCGATGTGTCTGTTCAGATCTTCTGTCTATTTTCAAATTGGTTTCTTATTCTTTTTTATAACACTTCATTGTATGTTTTGAATCTGTGCCCTTCCTAATCATGCCCCCAGAACTGGGATGTGTATTTTGCAAGTATCTTCTCCCAGTGGCTTGTCTTTTCATTCTTTCTTTGTTTTTTTTGTTTTGGGTAATTTTTTTTTTTTTTTTTTTTTTTGAGACAGCATGTAGCTATCTGGTGCAGGCTGGCCTTGAACACACTTAGGTGGTCAGGTTGGCCTTGAACTCATGGCAGTCCTCCTGCCTCGGTCTTCTAAGTTCTGGGATTATAGGCATGCGCCACCATGCCTGGGTGGCATTGAATTCGAAAGCTCATTTCCAGCCCTAAGTTTTTCTAGAGTTTCTTACCTGTTTTCTGGTAGAGTTTTATAGTTTTCATTTTACATTTAGGTTGATAACCCATTTTAATTTCCAGGAACACTAAAATATCTGTGTCTGAGTTCAATTTTTTTCATGGGAACATCCATTTGATCCAGTGCTGTTTGTTGAAAAGAGTATGCAGGCATTTTTCCATTTAATTGCCATTGTGCCTTTGTAAAAAACAAAACAAAACAAAACAAAAATAAAGCCAGTTGACTCTAAATGTGTGCATCCATTTCTGGGCTGTCGATTCTGTTCTTTAATCAATGTATCTGTTCTTTTTCCAATATTACACTGTGCGATTACCATAGCATTATACTTTGTCTTAGTCACTTTTCCACTCGATAAGATATAATACCTGAAACCGGCAACTTAAAGGAGAGCTTTATCTGGGCTCACAGTTTGTTTTGTTTTGTTTCTTTTCTTTTCTTTTCCTTGCCTTTTTTTTTTCATTTGTTTGTTTTTTGAGGTGGTCTAGCTATATAGTTCAAATTGGTCCTGAACTCACTATGTAGCCCAGACTGGCCTTGAACTCTCGGCAGTCCTGCTGCCTCAGCCTCCCGAGTGCTGGGGTTATAGGCATGCACCTCCACGCCTGGCCTGGCTCACGGTTTCAATCCGTAGTTGGCTGGCTCCAAGGCAGAAACCACAAGGTGGAAGGGCCTGAGAAGAGGAAAGCATGAGCGGCCAGGAAGCAGAGCTCCAAGGGAGGGGCAGGGAGGGAGGTACACCCTTCCTGAGCATGCCTAGTGATGTGACCCAGTGACCCACCCCCAACAGCACAGTCCTTCACTGAACTCACCCATGAATCCACTTGTGAGAAGGCATCTGCATAATCTACTCATCCTCCAAAATCTGATCTCTGAATACATGAGGTCTTCGGGGGACATTCTAAATAGTCACCGTAACAGACTTGAAATTGGGTGTGGTACTTCCTCGAATTTTGTCCTTACTTCGCAGTACTGTTGTTGGATATTCAGGGGTTTTCATCTTTCTCTATAAACTTTATCATCAGTTTGTCAGTGGCTACAAATTAACCTTGCTGACTATTTTTTATTGGGACCTCTTTGAATCCATAGATCACTCGGAATGACTGATACCTTAACACCAAATCTAATTAGTGAACAAGAAATACTTCTCCGTGTATATAGATGTTGCAGTTTTCCACATATAAATCCTGTGCATATCTTGTTTGATTTATACATATCTCATTATTTTGGTGCTATTGCAAATAATATTGTTTTAAAATGTCAAATTCCAATTGTTGGTGTTTGGGAAAGCAGTTGAATTTTGGATATTAGCCTTGTATCCTACTCCTTGTCATTATTGATACAAATCAAGAGGGTATCTTGAATTTTGTCAAATGCATTTGTAGCATCTATTGGGATAATTATATTTTTCCTATTAAAATGATGAATTAAAAGAATTAACAACTGGGATCTCATCTTACTGAAAAGTTTTTGTACATGAAAAGAAATCAATAGAGTAAAAAGAAAACCCATGAATTGGGAAAAAAATTTAGCCAACTGCCCCTCAGACAAAGGACTTCTACCTAGGACATATAAAGAATTCAAAAAAAATCAGGCCCCCAAAATTCAAAAACCCAATCCAAAAATGGGCATCTGAGATGAATATACACTTCTCAGATGAAAAAATACTAATGGCGAATAAATACATGAAAAAATGTTCAATATTGTTTGTCATTCGAGAAATGCAAATTAAAACAATACTGAGATTCCATCTCACCCCAGAAAGGATGGCTGTCATCAAGAAATCAACCAATGACAAATGCTGGAGAGGCTGTGGGGAGAAAGCAACCCACTCCACTGCTGATGGGAGTGTAGATTGGTGAAACCACTGCGGAAATCAGTTTGGAGATTCTTCACAAAACTAGGATTGGAAGTCCCACTTAACCCAGCTATTCCACTTCTGGGTATTTTCCCAGAAGAATTAAAAACATCATACCACAGCGATATATGTGCACCTATGTTTATAGCAGCACAATTTGTTACAGCTAAATCTTGGAAACAACCCAAATGCCCATCAAATGAGGAATGGATAAAAAAGATGTGGTATTTTTATAGAATGGAGTATTACACCACTATAAAAAAGATAAACTCAAGGCTTTTGTAGGTAAATGGATGCAACTAAAGACCATACTCATGAGTGAAATAAATCGGACCCACATGTGTAAACATCATATTGTCTCTCTGGTGTAGGAACCTGAAAGAGTAAGTAAAACTCAAAATGTACAATAGATGATACAAAAGGGAAAGAAATTGCTCAAAGGAAGGAACAACTGGGATGAAGGAAAGGAGAAAAAGAACGAAGGATTGGAAAAAATATATATGGAAGGATAACTGGGATAACTGTACTGCTGATGTCTAATGGTTTATTGAAGGAACAGTTAATGCTTAAATTTTTGACCAATTTTGCATGCTTATATCTGGTAACCTGAACAACTAATTTGAAGTCAACAATATACAATATAACAACCACTGGTGAATTCCTACCATCTTGTCTAGTGAAACTGTGTATTATCTCTAATGTTTTATCTAATAGTTTTTTTAAATTCTCTTTAATGGTTCGAGCAATCTTCTATTTTTATATCTGATAATCTGAGCAATGTAGTTGAAGATAACAATATGTAATATAACAACCACTGTTAATTCCTATCATTTTGTTTTGAAACCCTGTATCACTTTTAATGTTCTTGCTTTGTTTTTTTGTTTGTGATGTTGGTATGCTGCTATTCTTTTTTCTTTCTTTCTTTTACTACTCTCTTTAAAATAAAATGATGACCTTTAAGAAAAGATTTTCATTGTTGAACCATCTTTGCATTTATCAGATGAAATAAGTATTCGTTAAAAATAACAGACTGTTAGGATTTTTCATTTTTCAAACTTCCTTTAATATTAGCCCTGTTTTTATAATAATTTCTTTGAACCACAGGCTCACTAGTAACAATAGAAATCTGCTAAGAGTTGGGTTTATTTCTTCTGTGATTATAAGACACTGACTTTTTCTCTGCAGTGATTTATATGACTTTGTTTTTGTAGTAAAAATGCGTTATGTACTATTTGGTCCATACAAAAATATATGATATACTGTATATGTGATAAAACTTAACAAGTTGCAGGGCACCATGTCATCTTCTGCCCAGGAGAACAGCACAGTCAGCACACTTCCACCAAGCCCAGGGTGCAACTGGAGTTATAATCTGGTTACATTCTCCTAAGTCCTAGTAGGAAACACAGTGTGGCCAGAAATGCCCATATTCAAATAAGAAACCTGGTAACACAAACCTTAATCAGGTCTGACTGCTGTCTCGTCACCATCCCAGGCACAAAACAATACACAGATGCCAACAAATTTGAGCTAGAATCATGCTAAAAGTTAACAAAAAGCCAAGTTAACAAAGCTGATCTAAACTACCAACACTCACAAAGGCAGACTCTACAGATGCCCTACATCGGTGATTACCATTTTTTCTCTCCAGATATATGTCAGTATCCTCAACTTTACCAGGATTTTCTTTCCAAAATAATTTATGGGGGCCAGGGATATAGCTCAGCGGCACAAGCGCCTACCTGGCAAGCACAAGGTCCTGAGTTCGATTCCCGGTACAAAAAAAAAAACCAAAATAATTTATGGGATATAAAAGCATACAAACGAATCAACAAAAGCAGTCGTATATAAAGTCTGGAAAAACAGTCCACTAATTAAAATAATTGTCACAAATAACCCAACACAAACAGATGTATTTATGTGAAATAAATTAAAGGTTGAAACCTTACACTTTCAAGTTTTGTTAGACTGTTGTTTTGGGAGAGGACATGGAGTTGATTTTTTTTTTGGTCTGTTTGAGGCAGGGTCTCACAATGCAGTTCAGGCTGGCCTTGGAGCTCACTTTGTAGCCCAGGTTGGTCTCGAACTTGCAGTGATCCTCCTGCCTCAGCCTCCCCAGTGCTGGCATTACCGGAGGGCACCACCACACCCGGCCATTTTTCTAATAATTTATTTAAGATTAAGTACTGAAATGTTACTTCGTATAAATTTTTGCCTTTCAAAGTCATGACCCTATAGCAGTTCTTCTGAACACAGAGAAAATTATCAGCTGAATTAATATTCTAAATCCTAATCAGTAGTTTGTGTCATCAAACTATTAAGACACTTTATTTACTAATTTGACTGTCAAAATGGTACCCCCCCAAAATAAACTCAGTTTACTAGAATCTGCAGAAACTGAAATTCTGGTATACAAGTGAGTTTTTCCAACGACATGAAATAATACCAATCTAATAACCCAAAGGTATCCCTAAAGCATAATCCTAATAAGTTTTACTTTTTGTTATTTCTATTTTTAAGCCACTTAACTGCATATTGCCTTTAAACTGTGATGGAATTTATTTAATCTGACATCAAAAATCGCTCCAAATTACAAAATGATTGGTTTCTACAGCCCTAGGATAATGTAGAATAAAATCACCAATAAGATTAACATAAATGGAATTAAAATTTTCCTAATCCAATTAATTATATCTATTAAAACTGAGAACTTTCTGCATGACCTCTCAGTTTCCTATTTCTTTTGTAAATTTAAAAAAGAAATATTTCTGGGGAAGTTAGGATTTATTAAGAATATTAAGGTCTAGGATATGTTTTTTATTTTACCATATACCTTAAAAAATTTTGTTTTTCTTTCTTTCTTTCTTTCTTTTGTCTTTTTGAGACAGGTTCTCATTATGCAGCTCAGGCTGGATTTGAGCTCACTTTGTAGCCCAGGCTGGTCTCAAACTTGCAACAATCCTCCTGCCTCAGCCTCCCCAGTGCTGGGATTACAGGTGTGAGCCACCACACCTGGCTCAAAATTTTTGTTTTTCAATTCCCACAAAAATCCACCTCATGTAAAGCCAGTTTTATGTGTGTGTGTGTGTGTGTATGTCTTTTTAAGGCAGAATCTCACTATGCAGTTCAGGCTGGCCTTGAACTCACTTTGTAGCCCAGATTGGCCTCAAACTCGCCACAATCCTCCTGCCTCAGCCTCCCGAGTGCTAGGATTACCAGCGTGTGCCACCACGCCCGCAAACCAGACACTTAAATGACATGGCTGATCAACTTATCGGGGCTGATCCTAGAAAACAGCCTCCAATGGATCCTTGGATAATGGAAAAGACAACATTCAGCCATGAACATCTGAGTGCTGCAGGTCACAGCTTTAACGGTCAAGCCGCAGTTGTGAAGTCTGGAAAGTGCGAGGCCTGCTGTCCTGCAGGATGGGAATTTGCTGTGGTCTTTTCAGTGCTAATGGGCTTCATGTTGTTTGCAAGTTGTGTGCGTGGTCAGGAAACAAACCTTTTAGTAAACTTACTCCCTTGGTCAGCAGTGTGATTTTTCTTTCCAGTCCTTCATTCTCGTCTTTGAGCTCGTTCACTCTTTGTTGCTGGTTTGTGCTTTCTGCTTGCTTTATACTCGGCTGTTTTTCGCAGCCATGCTCTTCCTCTCTGACACTTGTCACTGTTTTTCTGTTTTTTTTTTTTTTCCTTTCTTTTTTCTTTTTTGTCTTTTTAAGAAAGGGTTTCATTCACAATGCAGTTCAGGCTGGCCTTGAACTCACTTTGTAGCCCAGGCTGGCCTTGAAGTCACAGCGATCCTCCTGCCTCAGCCTCCCGGGTGCTGGGATTACAGGCGTGTGCCAACACGCCCTCACTATTTTGATTCTTGGGTGAACCCTTTATGCTTTGCTTGCTTGGAGGCATGATTTTGCCTCCTCTCCCATGACCAGTAGGCACCAAGAGGAACCTGCTGCAAGCCGCTGGCATGTGCCTGAGGATGAATAACAATTTCTCCAGCCACTCCTGGATTACTGTTCTGCTGCTCTGCTGTCTCCTCATTTGGGCGCTCTCCCCTGACAACACAGCTTAGGTAGAAATGAGGCCAAGGTGATCAGTCGTTTCCATGCTGACCTGCTAGAAATCTTCCCTGGAACCTGCACTTCCTTCCCCTCACCCCCGCCCCCAGACCATCCCTGGCCTCCCAGGCCTCGAGTCAACAGAGAGAGGCCACCAGCTCCCCTCCTCAACGGGATGGCCTGCACCACCCTCAGCTCATTAACTTTAAAAGGAAAAATAATCACATGAAGAGTTGCAGGGATTCTATGAATGTTCATTACTTGTACGGTCTTACTGCTTTTTGTATCATTGAAAACATCAAAAAGTAAAGAGGATCTTTCACTGTATTGTTTTTTCTGAGCTCGAGTTTTCAGGTCTGAGCCTTCTATCTGCTTCATGTCTTTTGTTTTGACATAACATTTTCCTAGAAAGGGATCTCGCTGGGCAAGTGATGAAACCCACCTATCCTGCACGTCAACCATTTAATTGAGTTTCCACATGGTGCTGTCATTTGTGAGGTCCACAAAGAGATGGGAAGTAGTCACACTCCACCTGATGGCTCCTTGTCAAAAGCTGGAGCAGAGGTTAAGAACGTGGTAATAGGGTGGGGGGAGACACTGGCGTGGCAGGAGGAAAAGCGAATTGTGGTGATTCGGTTCCCTCAGGACTGGGACCCCACCTGCACGAAGATGGGCGAGGTTCTGCACAGCATGGCCTGAATGTTTAAAAATTTTGCAGTTATTTATCTCGTGGATATTACCGGTGGTGTCTCCCAAGGACTACACAAAATACAGACACTGAGGCGATGTCAGCGCGATCTGTGCCGGTCAATGCTGTGGAAATATTCTCAACTGTGTTAAGGCTTTGGAAAATTATATGGTGCTCAAGGGCTGCAGGGTCCTGGAACAAAGGTTGCACGCCTCAACTATTTGAAGCAAATAAACAGGTGGTGAAAGAACAGTCACAATGGCTAAGGAAATGTACAGATCAAAATTATTTTGTTTACTTTGATAGTGAAATCAAGGTGTTTGTCCTGCAAGGATGTTAAGTTCTGCACACTTGGCTTAGCTCCCTACGGCCACAAACTAAACAGCCCCAACAACAGAAATTTACACTTTCACAGTTCTGGAGGCAAGAAGACAAATTATTGGTGGGGTTAGTTCCCTTTGAGACTGAGGGGGCAAAACCTATCCCAAGGGTCTCCTGGCTTCTGGAGGTTGCTTGAAATCGTTGCCATACCTTGGCTTGTGTGTACGTGCGTCACCTCAGTCTCTGTCATTGTCTTCACAGGTGGTTTCCGTGTGTGTGTGTGTGTGTGTGTGTGTGTGTGTGTGTGGTGTCTATCTCCACATTTCCTCTTTTCATTTAGATTTTTTGAGACAAGGTCTCGCTGTGTAGTTCAAGAAGGCCTCGAACTCGCAGATATCCTCCTGCCTCAGCCTCCCAAGTGCTGGGATTATGGGTGTGTGCCACCACATGTAGGCTTCCTCTTTTATAAAAAGGACACCAATCACATTGGGTTAGGGACCCACCGCACTCCACTATGACTTCATCTTAACGGATTATATCCGAAACGACCCATTGGATTCTCTGATGACAGAACTAACACCAGCAAAGTTAGGCTGGTTAGAAATTTGGTAGTAATGCACTTTCAGGTGTAGCTGTTATGCGCTATCTCTGGACAGATGACCGCAAAGTTAGAGATGTCTACTTTGGGAACCGTGCCACATACATTCTAACAAGTCCAGTGGAAATAAGTTTGGATATAAAAGACCAATTAATGAAGGAAAATTCAAAAGTTTGGGCCACGTTTGGTGGTATGTGCCTGTAATCCCAGCATCTGGACAGCTGAGGCACAAGAGGATCTCCACGAGTTCAAGACCTGCCTGGGCTACCCAGTGATTTCAAGACCAGCTTGACCTACATAAGAAGACCAAAAGAAAAAAAAAAAAAACACTTTTGGAAAATACTGAAAGTGCCTCCATTAATACAAGTAGGAGGAATCGCTGTGTTTTAAAATATGTAAAAGCTACCTCTTGAGGTACATCTTTTTAAAAATGAATTTTATTATATATTTTTAACATGTAGAACATAACATTATGAGAGACAAATAGCAAAATAGTTACGAAAGGCAGGGCGTGGTGGCACATGCCTGTTATCCCAGCACTCGGGAGGGTGAGGCAGGAGGATCATTGTGAGTTCAAGACCAGCTTGGGCTACAAAGTGAGCTCAAGGCCAGCCTGAACTGCATAGTGAGACCCTGTCTCAAAAAGACAAAAAAAAAATCTAACTAAAATTTCCTAATTTGTATCTATTTCATCCAAGTATAATATAAGACTAACATTAATTTCTGGCAGTGGCATCTTGAAATTTCCTGAGTGCTGGGATTACTAGTGCACCACCACATCCAGCCTCAAGTAAACAGCTTTCATCAGATGATTATCCTTTTAGCAAATATTTGAGATTATTCACAATAACAAAAGTTTCCTAGTTAAAAAGATGAAGACAGGCAATAATCTGTGGGACCCCCTCACGGGGATGTATTATTTTACATGTATGCACAAGAAACCTCCATCATGTCTTCTGGCTCACTGGGAACTGGAAAAAATCAGCAAAGGAGGTTTTTGTTCATCTTCTTGAGACAGGGTCTCACTATGCAGCCCAGGCTCGCCTCAAGTTCACAGCAATCCTCCTGCCTCGGCCTCCTGAGTTCTGGGATTACAGACTTGCACCACCACACCTAGTAACAAAGGAGGCTTTTCTGTCAGTATATCAGAAACATTCATAAGAGAGGCCCATTAGAGAAATACAGGGAGAACCATATACTGATTATAATTATACAAATAAAAATAAAATTAATAATAATAAATAAAAATTAAAAAATTATACAAATAAAAATATATAAATAAAACCTAGTAAAGTGTAGACATTACTCTGCTTTAATGACTGTAGCTTTGTACTATATTTTGAAATCAGGAAGTTGTAATCCTCTAACTTAGTTCTTCTTTAGATGGGAGCCCTTGAGATTTTGTATGAATTTTAGAATTTTTTTTATTTCTACAAAAGAAAGCCATTGGGACTTTGACAGGAATTACATTAAATCTGTAAATCTTTTGGGGGAATATTATATAGTAACAATATTAAATCTTCCAGTGAATGAACATTGGCTGTCTTTTTACTTATTAGTGTCTTTTAAAATTTTTTCAGCAATATTTTCTAGTTTTTAGTACATAAGTCTTCATCTCCTCGGTTAGGTTTATTGTGTTTTGTTTTGTTTTCTTTTTGATGTTTTTTGAGACAAGGTCTCACTTTGTAGTGCAGGCTGGCCTTGAACTCACTATGCAGTCCAGGCTGGCCTCGAGCTCATGGTGATCCTTCTTCCTCAGTCTCCTGAGTGCTGGCATTACAGGCATGCACCACCATACCCTGTGTTAGGTTTATTCTTTTTGATGCTATTATATAGACTTGTTTTCTTAATTTTCTTTGGAATGCTCATTGTTAGTGTATAGAAAGTCAACTCATTTTTCTGTCTTGATTTTATATACCACAACTTTCTATGAGAACTCATTTTATAATCCAATATACATTCTAACCTCCTTTGTATCCCTTACCATGCATTGAACAATATAGGTGTTTTAGGTGTCTTTTGCTTAATGAAATATCTACTTTGAGATTAAAACCAGAGTCTTTATTTAAGACCTTGACAAGGTACAATATTACAAAAACTTACCATAATCTTCACAACAAAGTTAATTACATGAAAGCCACTTAATTGTGTTACCGCAACCACCCTTGAGAAACAAGAACAGGTTTTCTATAGTATCAAAAACTGGGTTAAAATAACCCTTAGTTATTGTAGGCTTATCAGGCTCACAGTCTCCCAAGCCAGTGGACAGCCAAGGCTTAAATAAATGAGGCAATAGAAATGATTTCAGGACTCCAGGAGGGTCTAACTCCCTTACAGTTTCAGTATTCTCTGAGTTTAGCCAAAGACTTCTCTGGGTGGCCCGTATTTATTTGATTTACAAACAAAGGAGGAGGATACTCAAGAAAGCCGGGAATCTGGGCAGGACTTTTCCAAGTAGTACATTATGTTAATTTAGGAGAACTATGTCATCTCCAGGAAGACCTTCACAGCAGGAGTGAGATGCCTGCAGCTACAGTCTCCTTTAAGTGAATTGGGGTTGGAGCCAGACGTCCTCAGTTGCAGCCTTCAGACAACTCACAAGTAAACACGGAAAGCCAATTGGTTAATATTAAATCCTGCTCGGAGCCACTTTGTAGTGGTCTCCAACACTATAGAATGGAGTTGAATGTTGGTGGTTTCCTAGAATGTGACAGTTAAGGGAATTGTCTTCTAGAGAATAAGACAAAGCAGAACTTTTTAATGTTATAATTTTCTGTCTGTAAGAGATGGGCTTTTTGTTTTAAGAATCATCTTTTAGGGGCCAGGAATATAGCTCAGTAGTATAAGCACCTGCCTGGCAAGTGCAGGGTCCTGAGTTCAATTCCTGGTGCCACAGGAAAAAGAAAAAAAGAAGAATTGCTTTTTAAAATATGCTTTCTTTCCTTGCTTGTGTTCCCCCTTGAGGAACAGAATGTTATTAACTCATCAAGATAAATACTGTTACAGTCCTGGTTTCTGCAGCAGGTCACAATGTCATAGCTGATATTTACCACTGATTTCTTTCACTATGCGTGTCCTCAGCCAGCACTTCAGCTGCCCACAATTCTTTGAACGAATGACTCAAAGAACTTTTTGCTAAGTTACCTGGCCAGTGAGCATCCTGCTTCAACTGGGTTCTGATAATTATCCATTGACTTGAATCACAACACATGGGAAAACTAAGAAACATTCAAGTGGGAGTAGTAGTACATACCTGTGATCCCAGCATCCTAGGAAGCTGAGGTAGGAGCATTACAAGTTCAAGACAAGCCTGGGCAAATTAGTGGCTTAGTGAGACCCAGTATCAAAATTTTAAAAAAAAGTTTTTAAAAAGGGCTGGAAATGTAGCTCAGTGTGAAGACCCTGGGGTCATTTGCCAATGGAGGGAGAAAGTCTCTGAACATATTGGACATAGTTCTCCACAGTTTGGTAGTAGGAACTCAATTTGTCATTCATTTATTTATTTATTTATTGTCTTTTTGAGACAGGGTCTCACTATGCAGTTCAAGCTGGAACTGCAGCCTGAGCTCACTTTATAGACCAGGCTGGTCTCAAACACACAACGATCTTCCTGCCTCAGCCTCCTGACTGCTGGGATTACAGGCATGTGCCACCATGCCCGGCCAGTTTGTCTTTGAGAATCATGTTCAGTCACTACAGCCAATGCACCAAAGCCCTTCTTTGCCTGTTGATTGAGAAGAATAGAGGATCCAAAGTGGTCAACTGGAATTAGGACTTCGCATTCAAGTGCATCATTATTGTTTTCCCTGGTGAAAGCATTTCTCTCTCTTTGAAACTGCAATCTAAACCGGAAGAGTGTAAAATTGTGGGAAGGGGGCAAGGTTTTTCCTCTTGTATCACTGGAGATAATGGTGAGGGAAGGCACTCCCATTTCTACACCTTGATCACGAGCATGGTGAACCCAGGCTACAGAAGAAACAGCCCTCTACATCTGTGTAAATAAGTACTTAGAGCATTATCATCACCTAGAGGCTGTTGCCCCAGACCTTCAAGTTATTGCCACCTAGCTAAAAATATAACTGAGTCTTCCAAAGGTCATTTCAGTTCAAGACGCAGGGAAACAAGAAGCCCAGTGAATGCCATGGACATTGCTCCATTGTCACATTCGTTTTCTATGAGGTGAATTTCTTGTTCAGAAGTGATGCTGTTCAGAATGCCATGATGCTTACTGAAGATTTTTCAAATCTACAAATACTGATTTTTCTCAAAGTGCTGCAGGTGGAAAGACAAATCCATATCGAGATTAAGTGTCTGGATGCATAGAAACAAAGTTATGCCTCTGCTGTAATAGAAGTGGTTGGATGTAATCACTTGCTACCAGGCAGCTGGCTTATCTCTCCGGGGATGGGTTCCACGCTGGGATGCTCAGTATTTGTCTTTGCTTCTGGCAGACTGAGCATTCATCAGTGTCTGTAGTGAAACTGGTCTTGGTGAGTAGAAGCCCATGTTTCTGAATGTAACTGCCATCCTGGGTCGAGGCCTTTGTTCCTGTTAGCCTTTGTTCTGACTGGACTTAGAACCCTCCTGGCTCGCCACACCTGCAAATATGTCTTTGTCTCTATTCTTGCCATGGGTTGCACTGGAAGTGGTAGATTAAAGTTTACTTGCGAGAATTCCAATAACTTTTCCAACAAAATTTCTCTTTACCACGACAAGGTCCAGACGGGCTCCTATAGCCCAGCTTACTCCAAAGTGTTTTAACCCTTTCCAACAGAGGTTACAACACTAACACTGTTTAACTGGGGCAACTTGGCCTCCCTATTGGCCAAAAGAGCAGGGGTTTTCAGTATGTACTGGGGCGCCTATGTGCCAATCTGTGTTCTTCTGTGGATCTCTGGGGCAATGCCTATGCCCAGAAACTCCTCGGGGTACAGCAGAATTCTGAAAGGACAGAAAGCCACACGGCTGTCACCTAGGCCTGGATGACTGAGAGCTGGCTCTGCAGGCTGCCCTTGATAGCTCACCCCTGGGGTGCTGCTCCAAAGGATTGTCAGCTCCCTGTATAACGGGGGGTACATCCTGGCCTGATTGCTCAACTCCACCAGCAGTGTGGGCTAGAAGCCTGTTTTTCCATTCATAAACAGGACTCCAGGACAGACCTTGCCGAAGCCCTCTTGGCTTTGTTACTTGTGCTTTGGTGGCCCTGCCTCCTCTGTCTCTCCCCCACCCCAGCCTAGGACAGCCCGGCCTCAGCAGCATCCACCTGAGATGGGCTATTGCAGATGGCACAGGATCCCTATTTCAGTTATCCCTGAGATGTCCCTCACACACAAGGGAGTCCTTTACAATCAGTTTTCTCTACCCAAGAGCAGAAGAGCAAGTCAGAGATAGTCAGCGGTTATGGAGGCTTCAGCATGGGTTTACCGTTCTGAGGATGTAGGGTTCTCCTTTGAAAAACAATGTGAGAACTTTAGACACTGAGAGCAGCCTCTAGCTGACACCCAGAAGGAAGTGGCGACCTCATTTCTACAGCCTTAAGCACACGAATAGATCCTTTAACACCAGCCACTGGGAAATAGAAACAGAAATCAGAGCAATGAGATACCACTTCACACCCCTGGGGTTAACAAAGGTTTAAACAAGTGTTTCGGAGGGTGTGAAGAAACTGAAATCCTCAAACGCTGCTGAAGCATCTTTAGAAAATAGCCTGGCATTTCATCAAAAAGTTAAACATAAACTAACCACATGTCCCAGCAATTTCACTTCTAGTTACATACTTAAGAGAAAGAGAAGCATATGTCCACACAAAAATTTGCACACAAACATTCGCAGGCAGATGCAAAATGCTACTGCTTCCACTTTTGTACCCTCACTTTACGAATCATTTTGACACATTTTACCCCAGGCTACTGTGTGTGTGTGTGTGTGTGTGTGTGTGTGTGTGTATGTGTGTGTAAAATCATACAGTTCTGTGGATGAATATCACAACTCCTCCTGGGTTGCATTTTGGAAGTCATCTTTTTGGCCTGTGGGAACTTGAGTTTATATACAGGTTAATAAGCAAGGAGACATCATGGTGGTAGCTCCAGAAGAGGATCAGCAGTGCCCAGAAAGATAACTACCTAAGGTGAGACCCTTACTGGTTCTCCAGGTAAAGGGGAAATAACCTCCTCAGGCAGGAATGGAAGAGCTATGTCTACTAACAGAGACATCCTACTGAATTAAAGAATATACAGTGGACTAAATGTGTGCCTTCCCCAAATCCATTTGTTGAAATTCTAGCCCCTATTGTGATGATATTTAGGATGGGGTCTTTGGGAGGTGATTAGGTCATGAGGGTGGAACCTTATGAATGGCATTAGTGCCCTTTTAAAAAGAACCCCAGAGATATTTTCCCAGAAGAATTGAAAACTTCATACCACAGCAATATATGTGCACCTATGTTTATAGCAGCACAACTTGTAATAGCTAAAATTTGGAAACAGTCTAAATGCCCATCAACTGAGGAATGGATAAAAAAAGATGTGGTATTTTTATTCAGTGGAGTGTTACTCAGCTATAAAGAAAGATAAACTCGAGGCTTTTATAAGTAAATGGATGCAACTAGAGACCATACTTGTAAGTGAAATAAATCAGACCTGCATGTGTAAACATCGTATTGCCTCTATTTCTTTATCTGTGTCTGGTTTTTTTTTTTAATTTTATTTTAAAAAGAAGAAGAAAAAACAAACACAAAGGAAATTAAACACATCCTTCTGAACAACCAGTGGGTCACAGAGGAAATTAAAGATGAAATTAATCAATATATACAATTAAACAAGAGTGCCAATACAACATACCAAATCTTATGCAATGAAAGCAGTCCTACAAGGGAAATTTATAGTGATGAACTCACACTTCAGGAAAACAGAATGAGCTCAAATAAACGACCTAATGTTGAACCTCCAACTTCCAGAAAAAGAAGAACAAATCAAACCCAAATCTTGTGTGAAGGAGGAAATTATAAATATAAGAGCAGAAAATAATGCAACAGAGACTAAGAAAACACCACTTTTAATTTTTAGAGACAATAACAAAGTCATAATTCTGCCTAATATGATACAAGTCTCCTACCTACAACTGAGGAAACACTAACCATTCTGCAAAAGAGGACACTAAAGTTCTATATTTTTGTTGTCTTGTTCGTGCTTCGCTTATGTAATTCTACTCTGTTTTTACTATCCTGTATCTTAGATACTGAAAATACAATTAACGAGCCGATCACGGTGGCACATTCCTGTAATCCCAGCACTAGGGAGGCGGAGGCAGGAGAATCACTGAGAGTTTGGGGCCAGCCTGGGCTACGAAGTGAGTTCAAGGCCAACCTGAACTGTATAGCGAAACCCTGTCTCAAAAAGACAAAAAAAAAATGCAATTAATGCATCTTTTGTTAGAAGATAATAGAACAAGAGTTAGTCAAATCAAACATATTTGATTTACATATGTAAATTAACTCACATTAAATAAGGAAACAATACTCATAATTATTACAGCCCTTGTTTTGTTTTTTTGGTCTTTTTGAGACAGGGTCTCACTATGCAGTTCAGGCTGGCCTTGAGCTCACTTTGTAGCCCAGGCTGGTCTCGAACTCACAATGATCCTCCTGCCTCAGCCTCCTGAGTGCTGGGATTGCAGGCGTGCTCCACCACGCCTGGCCAGCCCTTGTTTTTGCATATGGTCTTGTGGCCACTTTTCCCACTACCTGCTCTATGTTCCCTTTGTCTTCAGCAACATGACTGTATCCTGCTGATCCATTTCCTGGTGGGTTGACCCAAATCTTCATTCCTGCAATTGATGGCCATTAGCAGTCATAAATGCATTATGTTGTAGTAGTTTCCAATGACCTTAATTACTGGACATGAGAATATGAGGTGATACTTTACAGAATCTTCGGCTTTCCATACATATTTCTCCTTGACCCTGTAACTAAGTCAAGCAAATCCTAGTCTTGACTAGTCTACAGACTGAAAACTTCATGAATGGAGAGGAAAGGCCTGGTGGAAGAAGGACTTTCTATACTGAAAATAGTTTATACTCCAATTCTTACTCAAGAAATGCCTGTAGCCCTTTACTAAGGTGGGAGTACAGGTGGAAATAGACATAATCAGATTTCTCAATACTTACCAGACCTAGGCTCCAAATTCATACTAACAGCCTGGAGCCACAATTGTCCTGGTCCTTGTGAGAAACAATTTGCTTGTTACTGAGCTTTCGCTAACGCTCAGAGCTTGACTATGGGCACCAAGTTAAAATGACAGCAGAGCTACCTGTCTGAGTCTGGATACTTTCTGACCAGCCAAAGTCATAGCACTGGATATGCACAGAAGCACTCTATTCTCAGATGGAAGTGGTATGTGCATGGTCAGATTCAAGTTATCTTGAATTCAAAAGTAAGTTCAATGAAGAAGTAACCATGAATGTTATTCCTGCCACATTACTATTTCCATTTATGTTTGGCAGAAAGAAAACATGGTGCACATGAACTTCACTCCTTAATTATGTTACAGCACAAAAGCAATTTCGAAGATGCAACTAAGGCTACTGGTCACTTGATCTTCACCTAGGAGATTCTCTTAGAAGGCCTGACCTGCAGACCTGAGACATTTAAAAGTATGCCATCTCCACCTGGCAGCTCAAAAGGACAAGATAGGAACACAAGAGAATTTGATGCACTCTTGTTGGCTTGAAAGTGGACAGGGGGCACATGAAAAAACCTGGTAAAGGCATCTGTGAGTTGAGAGTGAGCCATCTGTCACAGCCAGCAAGAAATTAAGGATCCTATTCCCATAAGGCAAGGAACTGGATTCTGAAAACAATCTCAAGGAATTTCAAAGTGAATTCTCCCTCCGACTTTCTGGATGAGAACACAGTTTTCCCCAAAAACTTTTAAAACCTAAAGTTGAGAACCAAGTCAAGATCTCACATACTTAAAAAATTGTCAACTTCTTTTTGGATTTGATTTTAGTACAGACTGAGAGGTGTGGATTTAGATTCATTCTTCTATAGATGGAGGACCAGTTTTCCCTCATTTGTTAAAGAGGTTATCTTTCTCTCCTTTGTTTGTTTTTAGCCCCTTGGAGAAAGATCATATGACTAATGTGTAAGGGACTGTTTCTTGGGGTTTTTTTCCTATTCCATTGGTCTGTGTCTTTGTTTTTCTCCTAGTATCATAGTGTTTTTAATCACTGTAGTTCTGTAGTATAACTTGATATTCGGCCTTGTACTGCTCCCTGTTTTGCTTTTGTTGCTCAAGATTGCTTTGCCTTGATATGCCTTTCCTTGTATGGTAATTGTTAAGTCGGGTAGAAATCCAAAGAATCAGACTATACTTTAGGAAAATGGGTGTAACTTGAAACCCTAACGTTAAGTAAAGCAAATCAGATACACAATCTTAAATATTGCATGGTTTATTTTATATGAAAAATCTAATATATAAATAAAGTGCAAAATAAAAGGCAAACAATAGGAAAAAATAAGAGAGAAAAAAGTTATTGCAATCCAGTCTGGCCAATGTATCTAAAAGTGTACCTTGACTTAGTATAATAGTTTTATGTCTTATATTGTTGTGGAACCAGTATCAAACCGAATGGAAAATGTTCTGTACCAAGGAGTGGGAAGGCAACCAACTTTATTATGTCAGTGGGTTGATAGGCGATCACTCCAAAGCATCAATTCAGAGCTGACTTTGGGCTTAGTTTTTACAGGTTTGCAAGCAGGAAATATAGGAGCTTGAAAGCGTGGTGAATTTCTATTGGGTAGTATCAGTCATCTCTCATTGCTGGGCAGAAAGTCCTTGAAGCAAGTTAGTAAAACAGGACATATATCAGGGCTAGAAAGTACAGGCTATGCAGCTGGGTGCAGTCAGATGGATCAGGGTCAGGTTATCTCTGGTTTAGTCAGTCAAGGCTGAACGAGTCTGACATATGAGCTACCTGGTGGGCAGCATGATCTCATTTTGTCCTAATATGATGTCTATTAGCTGACTTTAATTTTTATAATATATTTTATGATTTGTTAGTCTGGCTGTTAATCTGTGTTTATGATAATTTACTTGATCAACAGTTGAAAATAAATAAATAAATCTGATGCTGGCAGAAAATTTTAAAAAATTAAAAAATAAATTTATTCCTGGGTACAGTATTTCAAATTTTATACTTTTTTTTTTTTGTGACAGGGTCTCACTATGCAGTTCAGGCTGACCTTGAGCTCACTTTGTACCCCAGGATGGTCTTGAACTTGCAACGATCCTCCTCACTCAGCCTCCCAAGTGCTGGGATTACAGGCGTGCGCCACCATGCCTGGTTTTATACATTATTATAAACGGATTTCTTTTCAAATTTTCAATTCTAACTGTTCAATGCTAGTATATAGGAATTCCACTAACACTTCGCTATACTGATTTGTTAGTTCTGCTAGCTTTATTGCAGGATTTTCTGCACAGATGACCATGTTGCCTGCTGTAAGGAGTTTTACTTCTTCTCTTGCAATCTGAGTAGTACGGGTCACACAGTTGGGGCTGGGAGAGCACGCTCCTTCACCTGCCTGAATTTGGGCAACATCCCAGGCCACTCCCCCTCCCACTGTCCAAGAGAGGCAAGAAAGACCCAGGAAATCGCTCAGGCTCCAGGCCAGAGCACATGTGTGTTAAGTCTCTTGACCTGACTTTCAGTAACCTTTTCCCCACTCAAACCTTGTTGAAGATTGAGACACATGGACTGAATCTGATGTATGTAATTTAATAAGACTGGATTCTGGGACATCCATGCATGTGGCATAGCCATGAGGTGACTCAGCACTCTGTCAATCATTTCTGTCAATCATATCCAAAGACCCAATGAGAAACACCCGGGCTGAGGCACACATCTTTTAAAATCTGAAAGCCTGATTTATCTATGTGCTATGCTCTTTATTTCCCTGTCACCCCAACGCCACTCTTCTATCCGTGCCTGCCCTGAGCACAACTTCCTGTTATCTTCAATAAACATAATTGCTTTTTCTTTTACCACGGGGTGTACACTTTCAGTTCTTTGCTCACCATACCCAAGCACCTGGCATCTATCTGTGGGGGTCCACCACGCAGTATCATGTGTGCTTTTCCCCCTTCTTTTGTTGTTGTACAAGCTCGAACCTCCAATGCAATGCAGAATACAAGCCGTGAACGTGGACGTCTTTGTCTTATTTCTGGTCTTGGGGAGAAAGCATTCAGTCTTTACCATCAAGTATGATATTAGCTCTGAGTTTTGGTACCTTTACTTTTTCAGGTTGAGACAGTCCCCTTCTATTTTTGGTTTGCTGAAAATTGATTTTTAGTGGGAATGGATGTTGAATTTTGTCAAATGCTTCCTTTCTGTGACTATTGAAATGAAAACATCATTTTAAAACTGTATTACTATAATATTGTATTACACTGATGCTTTTTCTGTTTGCTAAACCAACTTTGTATGTGTAGAATGAATTTGAAAGGAAGAGAGCGAGACAGAGAGAGAAACAGAGAGAGAGGGAGGGAGAGAGAGATTGAGAGGGAGAGAGAGAGAGAAAGGAGGCAGGCAGTACCTGCAGACTGTGAAGAGCTCCCTGCAAACGAGGCCTGAGCTATTGCTTCCTTCTTCAGCTGCTTCTGCTGATATCCACCTGGTGAGCTCAGTGCACAGAGAATGTATTAGGTATTTGGTTTTTAATTTTGTGTAGCAAGTTGCCCCAAACTTGTTTGGTCAATTTTGCGTGCCTGTACCTGGTAATCTGAGCAACTACTTTGAAGATAACAATATGCAGTATAATAACCATTGTTAATTTCCTATCATCTTGTTTGTTTTTTTTTTTTTTTTGGTACCAGGAGTCGAACTCAGGACCTTGCGTAGTTTTGAAGTTCTGTATCATTTTTATTGTTTTTTGTCCCTTTAAAATAAATAAAATAAAATAAAATGATGTTGAAAATAATCACCCCACACATAGCAGCTGAAAATCACATGCTGTTATTATATGTTACCTCACAGCTCTGTGGCTCAACAGTATGTCAGATTTTTAAGTTTTTTTCAATTTTTATTTTTTTGATTACATGTTTGTAGTACGTAATGATTACATTCCTCATGGGGAGTTGGTACATGGACATACCACAGCTTGATTTTTCTTTTCCTTCCCCTCTCTCCTTCCTTCTATCTCTTGGTTTTCTTCCCTTTTGCAAAGATCGATCTCCCTCTTTCCTATTACCTATGTTTTATTTTCCTCGTTATATTTTGTGCTTCTCATATAGGAGAAATTATGCAATATTTAAGCTTGTGGTCTGATATAGTTCACTTAAAATTTTGGTCTGAATGTGCATGCATGTTCCTATGAATGCCTCAAGTTTATCTTTCTTTATGGCAGAGTACTACTCCATTGTGCATAAATACTTTTTTATCCATTCATCTGTTGATCGACATACAGGCTGCTTCCAAAATTTAGTTGTTATGAATTGTGTTGCTATAAACATAGGTGCACATGTATCACTGGAATGTGACTCATCTCTTCTGGGAAGATACCTGGAAGCAGAATAGTTGACTCAAATGGAATTTCTATTTTTAGTTTTTTAGTAATCTCCATACCAATGTCATAGTGGTTGTACTATTTTACATTCCCACCAGCAATGTAGGTGGTTTCCTTTTTCCCCTGCAGCCTCACCAGCATTTGTTATTGTTTGATTTCTTGATGATAGCCATTCTTTCTGGAGTAAGATGGAATTTCAGTGTTGCTTTAATTTGCATTTGTCTAATGGTCTGCAATGTTGAACATTTTTTCATGCATTTGTTAGATATTTGTACTTTGTATCTTTGCACTGAGACATGTCTATTTTAGTTGCTCATTTTTTGAGTGGGTGTTTCATTTTAGAGTCTATATTTTTAAATTCTTAACATATTCTAGATGTTAGTCTACTGTCCAAGGATTAATTGGCAAATTTTTTTCCCTTTCTGTAAGTTGTCTCTTCAATCTGTTGCTTGTTTCCTTTGCTATGCGGAAACTTTTCCATTTGATGTGATCCCATTTGTTGCTTCCTGGTACTATTTCTTGTGACACTGAAGTTCTGTTCAGAAAGTCCTTGCCTCTGCCTATAATCTACAAGAGCTTTACCTAATTTATGTTCCACTAGATTGAATGTTTCTGTTTTAACATTTAAATCTTTGATCCATTTTGATTTTAGTTTAATACATGTGTCTAGATTCAAACCTCTGCATGTGGATAATCAGTTTTCTCATCATCATTTGCTAAAGAGGTTATCTTTGCTCCAGCCTATGTATTTGGCCATTTTTCTAAGACCAGAAGGCTGAATGTGCCTGGAGTTGTTTCTGCATTTTCTGTTCTATTCCATTGATCCACAAGCCTGTTTTTGAACCAATACTATTCTGTTTTTCTTAATTATTGCACCTTTGCAATATAATTTAAAGTCCAGGACTGTGATGTCTTCTTTGCTCTTGTTGCCCAGGATTGTTTTAGTTATTCTGGGTATCTGCTTTTACCATAAGAAGTTTAGGATGTTTTTTCTCTCATTCTGTGAGGAACACTGTTGGTATTTTGATTGGGATCTCGTGAAATTCATCTATTAGTTCAGGGAATATGGTCATTTTGATATTACTGGTTCTGCCTGTCCAGGAACAGGGATGTCCTTTCCTCTTTTAATAACTACTTTGATCTTCTTTTTCAGAGTACTGTAGTTTTCATTGTAGATGTCTTTCACTTCCCTCATTAGGTTGGTTCCTAAGTATTTCATTTTTCTTGATGTTATTATGAATGGTATTGTTTTCCTAATTTCTTTCTCTATGAGTTCATAATTGGTATCCAATTATTCTATTGAATACTGTGTGATTTTTATATTCCTGGTACCTTACTGAATTTGCTTATTAATTCTAGCAGTTTTTTTGGTGGAATCTGTTTGGATCTTTTGTGTAGAGAATCACATATTCTGGAAATAATGATAATTTGACTTCTTCTATTCCTTGTAACCCGTTAATTAGTCAAGAGTGTTTTGTTTGATTTTCATAATTTCTATGGTTTCCTTTGCCATTGATTTCTAGTTTCAGTGCACTATGATCTGATAATATGCATGGAATAATTTCAGTTGCTTTGGATTTACTTATGCGTGCTTTATGGACTAGTGTGTATTCTATTTGGAGAAAGGTCCATGTGCTGCTGAGAAGAATGTGTATTGTGTTGTTGAGTGGTATGCTCTCTAGACAACTATTAAATCCATTTGTTCAAAGGTTTAGTTCAACTCTGATATTTTTTGTTGAATTTTTCCTAGTTGATCTATTTTTGATAGTGGGGCATTGAGGTCTTCCACTTGAATTGTGCTTATGTTTATCAGATCTTTAATGTCGAGTAGCCCTTATTGTATGAATTTGGGTGTGCCAGTGTATGGTGCATATATGTTTATAATTGTTATCTTTCCCTGTGTAATTGTTCCTTTAATATATTGTGACTTAGTTTGCCTCAAATAAACAGTTTTGGCATGAAGTCCACTTTGTCTGAAAATAGGATAGCTCCTCCTTCTTGCTTTCATGTTCTCATTGCAGGAAATACTGTTTTCCATCATTTGAGTCTTTGTGAATTTTTTTTAGTTAAATACATTTTTGTATACAGCATACCATTCGGTTTTGTTTTTTGATTCAGTCTGCCAGTCACTGTTTTTTGATTGTGGAACTGAAACCAGTCCTATTGAGAGTTATTACTGAATGTTACTGAATTATTCCTGCCCTTGCAGGACTATTTTCCTGGTGTTTTCCTGTTGCTGATTCTCTTTTTACCCCTTCTTGTTCACTGCTCCCCCTTCCTGGTGTATTCATTCTATTACACATTTTGGCATTGACAGCTTCATTTTCACTTTTGAGAAATCCTTGAGAATATCCTTGAGAAATTGTTGGAGTGCTGGATTGTTGGTTATGAATTTCTTAAAAGATGATTTTTGCTACGGAAAGACTTTATTTCTACAGCAATTTCAAACGGCAGTTTTGCGGGATATATTGATCTGGGTTGGAAGTTGTTTTAAGCCTGGAAATGCTTCACTCCAAGCTTCCTTGGCCTTTAAAGTTAGTGTTGAGAATTCTGCAGTAATTCTAATGGGTTTACTTATATAAATGATTTGTTGAGTTTTTTTCTAACAGATGTTAGGATTTTTGTCCTAGCGTTGGACTTCTGAGATTTTGACTATAATGTGTTATGGAGAAGTTCTTTTCTGATCATGCCTATTTTAGGTTCTGCACACCTCACTTTTCTGTATTTTATGTTCTTTCTTCAGTAAAGTTTTCTGGTATCATTTTTGCAAACAAGTTTTTCATGCCGTTTGTGTTGTTTTTTGATCTTTTGCTAATTCCAATTAAATTTAGATTAGTTTTGTGTCATGCAGCAGGTGTTGCATCCATTTTTCCTGTTCTTTTGCTTTTCTCATGTATATCTGAGTAGTTTTAATGTATGTCCAGCCCTATCTCCTAGTTCTGACACTGTTCTCATACTGGTGGCTTCAGCCGCCCATACTTTCCATCGAATTTTTAATCTCCTGAATTTCTTTTTGGTACCTTTTCATGGACTCTCATTCTTTGTTAAACTGGTCATTCATGGTTTGTATAATTTCATTTAGCTGTGAGAGCTTATTTAGTGTCTTCTGTAAACTTGCTAATAATTTATTAAATCCATTATCTGTTTAGTTATATCTCTGTTGAACTTGTCCAGCACATTATTGAACTTTCCTTAATTTCCTCTTTTATCATTTCAAATAATTCAGCTATGTGGCCTTTGATTTCCTTCCCCTTTATCACCCATGGATCATCTCTGTGTGCACTGTAAGTTGTATTTTGTTGCCTTGTCTTCTCAAGTTTCTGGGTTTTTTTCCTGCTGAGGTGTGTGGATGATCACAGTGGAAAACTTTGCTCCTAGCCTGACGGTCCCTGTAGTTAATATCCGCTTTTCAGTGATATATTCTGGCAAATTATAGGTCTTTGCTTCCAATTCAAAGTCAAACAACCTCCATTAAGTTGAGCGGGGAGGGTGCAGTACGTTTGTCTCAGTACCCAGCTCTACTAGAATGGAACACAGTATTGCTAATGATATAAAGACAATTCAGATATTGGCATAGAGAAAAAACAATAGCAAGAAGTATAACACCCTGTCAACAGCAACAAAATCAGCAGCAATAGTTAAAGACAAAGTGGATATTGAAAGACCATAAAAACCAATAATATGCCACCTTTAACCATAGAAAAGAAATCTGTAATTACAGTATAAACACTAAGACAAACCAAATATTGGCATACAGTAAATATCTACTAAATACAACAACTATACCTGCACTAACAATAGAAAACAATGCAATAGCAATAGCATAGGTTTAATTATGTAAAGATCAATAGAGCTTAATGGTTATACTAATAAAGATAGTAGAGGTGAGGAACTGGAGAATGAGAGAAGTAAAATTTAAAATATAAAGAAAATGAAGAGAAGAAAGAGTAAAAAGTGAGATAAAGGATCTTATTAAGGTATAAAAGGAAATTAATAAAATTAGATAAAAGTAATAGAAAAGAACAAATATGAACAAGAGGAAAAAAAGCAAAAGAAAAATTATAACATAAGAAAAAAACAGAAGAAAAGAAAATGGACAGCCAAACCCCAAAGAAACAAAGAGAGAAAGAAAGAGTTCAGAAAACTTACTCTGTGTTTTTGACTGCATGGTTTCTTTGCAGTGTCTTCAGTCTTAGAATCCAGCAGATATGAGGTAGCAATAGGGCGTCACTGCTAAGACCTATTTTATATCCACACTCACATTTTTCTGTGTGAATGTGGACCCTGCCTCGCCATTTCCACTGGGCATGTTTGGTCAGTTATATCTGCCCTGAGCATATAGTCACTCCAGCATTTTCCATTTTCTGTGTCCCTCTGTGCACCCAAGTCACTGCTTTGTCGGTCTGGCTTTGTGGTCTATGGATTTGTTGGTCTCTCCCTCCTCCCTGCTCCACAGGTCCTTTTGTCCCTATAACCCAGATTTTAACAACTGTCCCAGCCAAGCCATATCCTTGCTCACATAGGTAGATGCGCCAAGTAAATAGGCCACTGAGTTCTGTGCTGACGTAGGCAGTGTGGGCATAGAGGGGGAGTCAACCAGTCTGCTGGACTTAATATCAGCACTTTCAGACTCAGCCCCTTCTGGATCTATACAAGCCTAAGCTGGCTTCTCACCATGGGGGCCAGAACCCTTGCGCTCCTCCTGGCCTGAGCTTGAACTTCTTAGTGTGTCTATGTCTAGACTGTGCTGTCTCTGCCACTGTCTCCCTTGGCCATTGACTTAGTTACTTTGCTTGCTGCTGAGACAAAATACCCAACTCTTAAAGTTAAAGAAGGAAAGGCTTATTTCAGATCAGTTTGTAGCGATTTCAGTCCATAGTCAATCAGCTCCAAGGCAAAATATCATATGGTAGGGAGGGATCACAGAGGAGAAACAGTCCGTGGCAAGGCCAGCAGGAGGCACTGAAGAAGCAGGCCATAGAAGCAAGCCTGCCTTCTCTTTCTCCCTTTGTATTCCATCCAGGCTATAAATCTATTGATTGGTGCAACCCATACACAGAATGTGGTTTACATTATCCACACTCAGTACAATGCTGATTCCAATCAGTGCACTAATTTAGTACCACACACACACTTAATCCCAGTATCAAGCACCCTAGATCCAGCCTGTGCTAAAAAGCACTTGAGGCTTTGGGGAGTGTTATGGTTTGTGTCTAGATGTCCCTCCAAAGCTTCATGCATTTTTAGATGGGGCTTTTTTGTCTTTTTGAGACAGGGTCTCACTATGCAGTTCAGGCTGGCCTTGAGCTCACTTTGTAGTCCAGGCTGGTCTCAAACTCACAATGGCCCTCCTGCCTCAGCCTCCCAAGTGCTGGGATTACAGGCAACACCATGCCTGGCTAGATGGGGCTTTTTTGGAGGCAACTGAATCTAGAGTGTGTAACTGATTTGTAGTGCAATGCTGACATTACCAGTGTTGGGATTAAGGTTAGGTGATTGCTGGATCAGTCCACTGATTGGATTGGCACTGCCCTAATCCCAGCATTCTGGATAAAACAAAAGGGGCAGAAAGAGGCTTGTTTCCCCCTTTTTTGTTCTTGTTGCTTTTCCTGTCTTTCATTGCCATGAGCTATTGCTCCTGTGCCATGTGCCACCCTGCCTTGGAGCCAGCTGATATGGACTGAAACCTTTACAAACTGTGAGCTAAATAAACCTTTCCTCTCTGAACTTCGGGCATTGGGTATTTTGTCTCAGCAATGAGAGAAAAGTGACTAAGACAGGGCACTTACTGAACTGTAACAGCCATCTCCCATCCGGTTACTGTCAAGGTGACATCAGAAACCCTAGGATATAGCTGCCCAGCTATTGTTTTGCAGCTTAATTCCAAACAATGAGTTCCTTCCAATGATGACTCCTGATTAAACCACCTTGAGGCAGGAGATTAGGGCATTATAGGCTGGCTGGAAGGCAGGATGTAACCTATAAATTACAGAAACAGAAAACAGAGGCTGAACAACATGTCACACAGTCTGTGGTGTGTCAGTCACAGGCAGGATGCATGGGAAGAGCAACTCCCAACAGACCAGATCTCTGAGGATATAACAGATGGCAACCATTGACTTTGCTGCCGCAATGATCCTTGTGTTCTGTTGTCTTCCTGTTTCTGCAGTGGCTGTCCTGCGTGTGTGGGATGTATCTCTTCTCTTTTCTTCCTTTACCTTATATAAAAGTTGTATTTACCTGTTTATAGCTTGTCCTGGCCAATTTTTTTGGCAGGACAGAAAGAGGTTCAACTCACGAGACACTGGGCCATTTGGCAATGCTCTAAAATATGGCAGGTGATGCACAAGACTTCATCCCCAACTCCAGTCTGCCTTGCAGAAGGGATAAGTTTCAGAGAAAAATACTATGCACTTTTTGAAGGTTATAATAATAGCTATGGGCTTTTTGTGGGGCCACTGATGCTTTCTGGAGCTGCTGTTCCTCTCTGGGGTTACCCTGCACCTGTGGAGGCAGGCCGCCCTCACAGGGAGCAGGAGCGAGCTTTCCCTACTGCCTTATTCCTTTCTCTGTGCGTGCTCCATCTCTTCAACTTCTGCAGTTTTCATTCTTCCTGTCAGCTGCCGCCCAATTCCCAGAGATCCACCTCTTGTCTTCTCTTTACCAAGTTGTTGTCTTCTAGGTGTCTCTACTACAGTTCCCGGAGGGGCTGCACTTCATTTCCAGTCTTTACTCTGCCATCCTGGTCCTTAGTTGGGTCCTCTTTTCTTTCATTACAGTTTCCCAATAGCTGTTTTCCCTCCATTTCTTTTTTTTTTAAACTTGGTTATTGTTTACAAGACTTCCATGAGTACACATATGCAGGAATCTTGCTTGAAGTGTTTGAAAACTACATGCATTCTATAATATTGTAGCCCATAAAGCATGGTTACTACAAGTTACTGATACAGCAAGATAGAATTGTGCTGCCTCTATTTTTGAGATATATTGAAGTATCTTTGTTAATATCTCTATGAATGACTGTTCAAATTGCTTGAAAGAGTGGAAGGACCTTTGGGAGTCAGGAAACCATTTGTTGAGTTTACCATCAAGGAAGCAGCAAGGTGGGTGGACACTGGAACTGCAATTTTTTTTTTTCATAATGGGGCTAGTGCATTGCTAGGGATGGAGGAAGGGGAAAGATCACACCTTCCTGTTCTCAGGCCCTGGCCCCCACTCACAGTTGAGGCTGGCTCTGCTTTTACTTGCATTGGTGGTGTCTGAAACAAGCTCATCCTTCCATGCCCACTCAGCATAGTCTGAGCTGGGTGTTGATCCACCACAAACTCTCTGGGTTTATTGGACAAACTCTTACCTTGTGGATACACTCTCTGTTTCCAGGTAGATGGTGAGCTCCCCTTTTATAGACAGCCCTTTCCAGGTGGTCCTGCACACCCTCTCCGTTCTCCCCAGCTCCCTCCCCCGTCACTGGTTCTTTGGGTGTCTTTTTCTGAATGCCATGTCTCTTTGTTGTCAGGTTTAAAAGACGAGACTTAATTAGGAGGCTGGAGAAGATGCTGGAGGAAATAGTTGTCGACATCTGTCTCACTGAAGAGGAAGATTTCTGTTAGTATGTATTCCTGCTACCACAACGATCAGTGAGAAAGGAGCACCCGTTCGCTGTGCTCCAGAATGTAGCAGGATGTTGCTGAAGTCTCGTGCACAAGTTAAAGAAGTGTTTTCCAGAAGTTAAGAACAAGTGATGTTTCTGTTAATAAAAGTTGGGCCATTGCCCTAAGAATTGTTCTAAGGGGTCGTTTTCATTTATTTAATACATGTTTACATACACAGTGAATACGTTCATCTGGGGAGTTTTTACATATACACAAAACATCTTAATTCTTTTCATCAACTTCTCTTTCTCTTCCCCCTCTTGCCTTAATCTCTTTTTTTTAAAGTTTATTGGTACAATTTAGATATACATAGTGATCATATTCATCCCATGGAATCTGTACCTGTATATGATGTATCTTGCTTTCTCTTTTTTTCCTAATCCCCTCTCTTCCCTTCAACCCATGCTCCCCTCCTTATTTACAAAATTTGTTTCCATTTTATCCTTCTTTTATCATGTTTTCCTTTTTCTTTATGTCCTCCTTCCCCCTCCCAACTCCCCTTTCTTTTGAACAATTTCTTCCTATTTTCCACTATTTAGTATGCACTTTGGTCCTTATTTACCCTTTGGTTTCTCCCACCAAAGAAACAATGTGTTATTTACACATGTGTGTCTGATTTATTTCACTTAAGAGTATGGTCTCAAGGTACACCCATTGAACTAGAATTATCTCAAATGTATCCCTCTTTTTTTTTATTTTAAAGATAAAAGGAGGGAAACATTAACAGACATACAACATTTTACAACATATCACAAGCACAATACAGACAACACAGAGTTACAAACAAAGTGGTAGGGAATTAACAATGGTGGTTGTATTACATATTGATATCTTCAAAGTGGCTTCTCGTGAAAACAGATATAGACATGCAATACTGGTCAACCAAAGACTCATTGACAGTTTCTTTCAGCATAGAAATAGAAGACAGAAGAACAACCATGTTAACTATCCTGTATATACATACATACAAAATTTCTCCTTCTTTCCCTTCTCTTTTCTCACATCCCAGAAGCCCTTTACTCTTCATTGGTTTCCTATCATTTCACAGTGTCTATCATACCTCCGAGTTTAAATTAACTCTTTCAAGTTTACACTAGTGACACAATGCGGTGCTTGCACATGTATGTTTGATTTATTTCACTTATGAGTATGGTCTCTAGTTGTGACCATTTAAATATAAAGGCCTCGAGTTTATCTTTCTTTATAGCTGAGTAATATTCCATTATATAAAAGTACCACAATTTTCTTATCCAATTCTCGGTGGATGGACATTTGGGTTGCTTCCAAATTTTAGCAATTACAAATTGTGCTGCTATGAACATAGGTGCACATATATCACTGTGATACGATGCTTTTAGATCTTCTGGGAAAATACCCAGCAGGGGGATAGCTGGGTTGAATGGGACCTCTAAACCTAGTTTTCAGAGGAATCTCCAAACTGATTTCCACAGTGGTTTCACCAGTCTGCATTCCCACCAGCAGTGGAGAAGGGTTCCTATTTCTCCACAGCCTCGCCAGCATTTGTTATTGGTTGATTTCTTAATGCTAGCCATTCTTACTGGGGTAAGGTGGAATCTTAGTGTTGTTTTAATTTGCATTTCTCGAATGACTAATGATGTTGAACATTTTCTCATATATTTATTTGCCATTTGTATCTCCTTGTCTGAGAAATGTGTATTCATCTCAGCTGCCCATAAATGTATCCCTCTTTATGGCTGAGTAGTACTCCATTGTATAAAAAACTACATCTTTTTTCCCATTCTTCAGTTGATGGGCTTTGGTTGATTTGGGTTGATTCCAAGATTTTGCTATTATAAACTGTGCAGCTATAAACTTGGGTGTGTATATATCACTGTGATATGTTTTTAATTCTTCTGGGAAGATACCCAGAAGGGGAATAGCTGGGTCAAATGGAACCTCTAGTCTTAGTTTTTTGAGGAATCTCCACACTGATTTCCACAGTGGTTGCACCAGTTTACACCCCCACCAACAGTGCAGAAGGGTTCCTTTCCCCCCCGCAGCCCTGTCAGCATTTGTTATTGGTTGATTTCTTGATAATAGCCATTCTTTCTGGAGTGAGATGGAATCTCAGTTTTGGTTTAATTTGCATCTCTTTAAATACCAGTGATATTGAACTTTTTTTGTATATTTATTTGCCACTTGTACTTCTTCTTCTGAGAAGTGTGTACTCATCTTAGGTGCCCATTTTTGGATTGGATCTTTAAATTCGAGGTGTCTGATTTTTTCAGTTCTTTATATGTTCTATATAGGAGTCCTTTGTCTGAAGGACAATTGGCTGAAATTTTTCCCACTCTGTAGATTGTCTTTTCACACTACTAGTGTTTTCTTTTGGTTTACAAAAGCTTTTTAGTAGGATGAGAACCAAGTTGTTGATTCTTTATTGTATTTCCCATGTGATCAGGGTTTTGTTCATGAAATCTTTGTCTATATCTTTGAGTTATGCCTAGTCTCTATTCCAGCATATTTAGTGTTTCTGTTTTAATATTTAGATCTCTGATGCATTTCAATTTTAGTTTAGTGCATGCTGATAGAGAGGGGTCTACTTTTAGTCTTTGAAATGTGGAAAGACAGTTTTTCCAGCACCATTTATTAAAGAGGCTATCTTTCTTCCAATGAACGTGTGTGGCCCCTTTGTCAAAGGTAAGGTGGCTGAGGGTGTTTGGAGTTGTTTCTGCATCTTCTAATATGTTCCACTGATCCTTGGGTCTGTTCTGTTTTGTTTTGTTTTGCCATTACCATGCTGTTTTTATCACAGTAGCTTTGTAATATAATTGCTTTATTAAAATTAAATTTATTGGTACATTTTAGATATATATAAAATGATCTTATTTGTCATAGGGAATTTGTACCTGTACATGATATATTTTAGTTCTTTTTTTCTTCCCAGTCCCCTCTCTGCCTTTCAGCCACTCTTTCCCTCCCTGTTTACAAAGTTTTGTTTCCATTTTATCCCTTTTTTATTGGTTTTTTCCTTCTCTTTTCCTTCCTTTCCCCCTTCTCCTTCCCTAGTTCTTCTTTTGAAAAATTTCTTCCCATTTCACAATGTAATAAAATTTCAAGTCACGGATTGTGATGCCCCCTGCTTTGCCATTGTTACTGAGAGTTGTTTTTGTTCTTCTAGGTCTCTTCTTGTTCCAAATGAATTTTAGGAATGTTTTCTCTAGTTTGTGAGATATGGTAATGATATTTCAATTGGGATTGCATTAAATCTGTATAACAATTTGGGGAGTATGGCCATTTTCACTATGTTGTTTCTTCCTACCCATGAACATGGAATATCTTTCTATTTTCTGATATCCTCTTTGATCTCCATTTTCAGAGTATTACAATTTTCAATGTATAGATCTTTTACTTCCTTTGTTAGATTGATTCTTAAGTAGTTAATTTTTTTGATGCTATCATGAAAAGTGTGGTTTCCCTAATTTCTCTCTCAGTGAGTTTGTTGTTTGTGTACAGGAATTCAATTGATTGTTGAGTGTTGACTTTGTATCCAGCTATGCTACTGAATTTGGTTATAAGTGTACAAGTCTTTTAGTGGAGTTTTTGGGGTCTTCTATGTAGAGTATCATGTCATCTTCAAATAATGATAATTTTCTGGGTGTGATGGCACACGCCTGTAATCCCAGCACTTGGGAGGCTGAGGCAGGAGGACCATTATGAGTTTGAGACCAACCTGGACTACAAAGTGAGCTCAAGGCCAGCCTGAACTGCATAGCGAGAGTCTGTCTCAAACAAACAAACAAACAAACAAACAAACAAACAAAAAAACCCCCAAATAATGATAATTTAACTTCTTCCTTAACCATTATTATTCCTTTTATTTCTTTTTCTTGTCTAATTGCTCTGGCTAAAGTTTCCAAATCTATACTGAATAACAGTGGTGACAGTGGACATCCTTATCTTGTTCCTGATTTTGGAGTAAAAGCTTTCAGGTTTTGTCCATTAGTATGATGTTGGCTGTTGGTTTGTCACAGATAACTTTTATCAGATTGAGATAAAGACCATCTATTCTGATTTTCTGTAGGTTTTTATCATGAATGGGTGTTGGACTTTGTCAAGTGCTTTTTCTGCATCTATTGAGATTATCATGTGATTTTTGGCTTTGGTTTTATTGATATGATATATTACATTTATTGATTTATGTACGTCAAATCATCCCTGCATCTCTGGGATGAATCCTACTTGGTCATGCAGTATAAACTTCTTGATGATTTGCTGCATTCTGTTTGCCAGGATCTTCTTGAAGATATTTGCATCTATGTTCATTATGGAGGTTGGCCTGTAGTTTTCTTTTTCTGGTCTGCCTTCATCTCTGTTCTTCCCTTTTGTGAAAGTACTTTGTTGAAGTGGCTGTTTGTTTCTTATCTAAAGCAGAGAATGTTATTAACTCAGCAGGTTAAGAACTACAGCTTTGTTGTCTGCAGTAAGTCCCCAAATCATGGCTGCTATTAATAACTATCTTCTTTACTACCCATTTTTATTCCCTTTCCTCTGCGATCTTAGGAGGACTTGGTATTTGGCCTGGCAGGATGCCTCAAACTCTATTTGCTGAAGTTCTGGTCCATTATATTATATTCTTCCTGAATTGGATTTCAGTGATTTTCTTTTAATTCATATCACAAGACAGAGTAATACTAAGATGGGCTCTCGACATTCCACACGTTCCTCCTTTGTCCCTGTTTAGTAGCATCCCAATTTCCTGGGAGTAGCATCCTAATTTCCTGACAGTCAGGTTCTGTCACTCCACAAATGACCAAAACCTACCTTCTTACCAAGTGATGGAAATGAAGAATTACGCTAAGGAATCAGCTTGTAGCTTTCCATTTCCATGGAATCACTTTTTTTCCCCCATGGAATCACTTTTACATTCCATTTGAAAATACTTCTGCATTTGCAAACAAGACAGGTATTAAGCAAAGCCTGAAGTTGTTGGAATGGGAAGGAAAATTTTACAGCTTGCTATCATAGAGGATTATTCACATTACTTCCTTAATTGTTGAAAGCATTAATATGACTTTAGGATAAACAGCTCCATATACTTGATGGTTGTAATAGAATATTGCCACCTCCTACATTATATTGCCCCAGCCCCAGAGAGTAACAGTTTTGCCACCAAATTATAATCATGTCTGAGGCTTCATGAGTTCATTCCACTATTCCACTGATTAGCCACTTCAGGTCACAAGAAAAATAACAGGACTGAATTGCAAGAGTGTGTGCCCTTGATGCAAATTCCCTGTTTAGAAATGATGCCATTTCGAATATTATAGTCAAGAACACATATTTAATGTTACAAATGCTGGTTTTTTCCCAAATACTTCAGTTGAAAAGAAGCATCTACACCCTGAGTAAATTTCTATTCAAGTACGTGCAAAGAGCTTTCCTCTCCTTGATTACTTTGCCTGCCACCTGAACGTCTGCGGATCATTCTGAAAGACAGTGCATTATTGCTTGCTCAGCATCGGTCTCTCCTGATGGTAAATTAAATATTAGTAGCGTTAATATTAAGTATTAGTAGTGTTAGTATTATGGTTGATCTTGGGGCATGGAAGTTAATCTCACAGTACTATGTATAACCTGCATCCCTGCTACCATGACCATGTTGTGTTATTACAGTGTGAAAAATGGATTGGTGCACTTAACGGAGTATGGGCAGGATCTTCGTAGTTTATACTCTTCTTTGGTCCTAAAACCTTAAGCAACTAGACCTGCTTATAACCTGAATGAGCCTGAAAAATGTTTCTCTCTGAATCTCTAATTAGTCATTAGCCTGGTTGATACTTTGACTTTCAGTTTGTAAAAGTCAAAAAGGAGACTACAGAGCTACTTGTTTATAAATTTTTGTTGCTTTAATCTGTTAAGTTGGGGGTAACTGTTCATACAGCAATAGCTAACTAACACAGGTTGTGCCCGTATTTTATGAAGCAACAATTGAACATCAGATATGCTCTCTTGTTTCATTTGTTTTGCTGGTTTCACAGTTAACTTGTCACAGGGAAGTAACCATGAGCCTACAGGTGCAGGACAAGAAAACCTTTTTCTCAGCTCCACCCCAAGCTAGTGGGATTTGGGCCACTTGTCAGATCATGGTAGCATACAACAACAAGGTAAATATTACCAGCATCTAATAGACAACTCATTGCTTGGTCACTTTTTTAGTGGTAAGAAAGGTAAGATGTAGGAACTCGCTATTCACCTATCAGCACCCATAAGCACTACCTTGACATTCTTCAGATCTCTAAAATTTCACTCATTTGGATGGCTGTGATTGTGGGTTGGAATGATTGCCCACGTTTGTGCTGCCACTGTGTCTGCACTGGTTCTTATTTGCTGCTCAACCAGAATAATGTCATCAATGCAGGGGAACTGTGCCATGAGTGGTTTAAGGGAAATGTGACCAAGGCCCCTAACAATTAGTTTGGTAGGTAAGCTGTTAGAAGTGGGATAAACTTGAAGTTAAAAGTGGTGGTGCATTGTTACCCTTTCCAAATGAAACCAAACTCATGAGAAATAGGGGCATTGAAATGTGTTGATTTGATAAAACAAGAAAATGACATCTGTAATTGGAGTAATCATCTGTTACGATTATTGTAGGCACTGTCATTCTCTCAGATTCATGGGTTTCTGTCCCTGGCATAAGGATCACCAACCTGCATGTTTCAAATCCTTCATGATATCACAAATCACTGCAATCCCTCGGTATACGTATTGGTTTGGGTTTATTATTATTATAGGAAGACAGTTCTAGTGACTTCCACTTGGCCTTTCTACCACAATATCCCTCAATTCACAGGTCAGGGAACCAACATGCGAAACTTGCTATGTTTGGAATATATCTACTCTAACTACACCTTCTGAATATGGCAAAATAACTGGAAGATGAATTCAGGAGGCATCCGGTGAGACCGATCTGAGATAAAACCATATTTGTCATATGACCTCCATAAAACACTGCTCTGACCCATGAACCACTGTGCAATTTTAGTTCTCCAGACATGAGTGTCAATCCAGCATCAACTGAGAATGCTGATTATTGTCACGGTTCATTTTCTGTGTCTCTTTCCCCTTCGCCCCACTTTCTCCCTCGCATCGCTTTCTCCTTGGTCGAGCCTTGCTGGAAGTCATGTTCTCTGGGCCTGTTGAGGTGGGTGAGCATTTCTTTTTTTTTTT
>NW_004955489.1:9141985-9146370 GCF_000276665.1 Chinchilla lanigera
GCCGCATGGCTCCCCGTGCGCTGGGGGCCCACCCTCTGGGAGCCACCAGGCAGGAAGCTAGCCAGCCAGAAGACTGGTGCTCCCCTGGGTGAGCATTTCTAAGGCTACAATCATTTCTTTTTTTTTTTTAACAATGATTTCTAAGGCTCCAAATGTCTTTCTCTACAGTGCATCAAGTGCTTACAGTTATCCTTAATTCAGAGCAGATCACTCATTTCGGGCACGTTTCCGTTGATCACCAAGCATGCTGGGAGAATTTTCCTTAACCTCTGAAATGAAAACTTTCAATCCCATCCTAGGTATAATTGTCCCTATCAATAAATTTGATCTCATTCAGCATAACTTTTATTCTACCTTCATATCCCACCTCTAAGAACCATCCCCCACAAATTTCTCATGTTTTTGTCTACATGCATCGGGAAAAAGGCAACTTTTTCTAATGAATTTTGTATCTCTACAAGGGTCAAACTTTTACCTTCCTTTTTTGTGGCCTATGGGAATTGAAGGTTTTTATAGAGTTTTGAAGGAGCAAGAGGTGGCTGGTGTTGGTTCCCAGGAGGATCAGCAGAACCCTGGAAGGCAACTATTTCACACGAGATAATGACAGGTTCTTCAGATACTAGGAACAAAAGCTCATCAGGTGGGAGGGAAAGGTGTGTTTATACTGGCAAAGATCCCTTGCAGAATTTAGGAGTTCAAGTGACTCGGCTTTATCAGAATCTGTCCATATGTCCTATTCCAATATTTTTAGAATTTTAAAAAATATTGTTATTATACCAGTATCTTTCTTTTTATTTATTTCTAATTGGTCAATAAAATTGTGTGCATTTATTATGTTCACTGTAATGTTTTCATATATATGTACATAATTGTGAAATGATTAAATCAAGCTAATGGGTATGTCCATAGCCTTGCATCCTTTTTTGGTATAGTAAGAACATTTGAAACCTCTCAGGAATTTTCAGGTATGTAATACATTGCTATTACAGCACATTATTATTAACTATAGTCACCACGCTGCACAGTAGGTACTGTGAACTTTTTCCTCCTAACTGAAAAATGGTGTCTTTTGACCCATGTTTGCATCCCTCAGCTCGTGGAAACCACCGTTCTCCTGCACAGTTTTTCTGACTTTGACATTTTTAGGTTCCACGTTTAAGTGAGATCATGGCAGTATTTGTGTTTCACCCAGTATAATGGCCTCTAGGTTCAACCATATTTGCACAAATGATGGCATTTCCTTCCTTTTAAATGCCAAATCCTATGCCGTTGTGTATGTACATCACATTTTCTTTAGCCATTCATTCACTGATGGGCACTTACGTTGAGTCCGTATCTTGGCTACTGGGAATAATACTACAATAAATAGTGAGAATGCAAGTATCTCTTTAAATCCTGATTTAAATTTTTTTGACATATACTCAATAGTGAGATTGTTAGTTCATAAGACAGTTCTATTGTTAGATTTTTGAGGGCCTTCCATACTGTTTTTCACATGGCTGTACTAATTTATATTCCCACCAACAGTTAACCCTTCTTTCCTATGAAAAGATTCCTCTTTTTGGAAAATTCTCAGAAACACTTATCATTTATTTTTTTCTTTTCTTTTGTGATGAGTAATTCTTACAGGTTTGAAGTGATATTTCATTGTGGTTTTACCAACCAATTTTCATGATCTCATTCATTCCCAATCAGTGTCCTAAGATTAGAAGGGACCCGCCATGGTTGAAAATTCAATTTGTGCTTTAGTTCTTCAGACCACACAGTTAAACTCTGGATTTGATTTTGCCAAACCTAAACCCTTCAGCTACTGGAAATAATAGTTTCATGACCCTCAAGAAAACTTTCAGGTCCTTTAGGTGGATTTTGACATGGAATTTGAAGGATATAACCACATCTTTTCCTCCCTGAAGTTCTCCAGCACATTTAAATGAAACCAGTTTTTATGGCTGGTATCTAGTTGTCCCCTTAAAGCCTCGTGCACTCATAGGTGGGGCTTTTCAGAGGCTCCTGGATCCAGGATGTGTGAATATGGATTAAGGGTGTGATAACTACATTAGCCCACTGATAGGATTAGTATGGTTCTGTGTGTGCCGAACGGATTTATTGAAGACAGAGACCCACTCTGGGTGTGAGTGGCACCAATCAATAGGCTTGTAGCCTGAATGGAATAAAGAGGGGAAGAGAGGCTCATTGTGGCTGCTTTCTGTCTGCCACACCACGGACTGTTTCTCCTTTGCCATGGCACTCTGCCACGCTGCCCTGACTTGGAGCCAGCTGACTATGGACCGAAACCTCTACCAACTGTAAGCTAAAATAAACCTTCCATCCTTTAACTTGTGGGTGTCAGGTGCCTTGTCCCAGCAACAAGAAAGTAGCGAAGACACCAGTCACCTATAATATCCTCTTTATTTTGACTACAAGGTTCATAGGAAGCACTTACTGGTAACTTAGACCCTTGCATTCCATAGGTGTTTGAATACAGATATCAAAATGTGATCATTGGAGAAACTCCCTTGCCACTTTTTGCCATAGACTAAGAGCATCATTTTACTATTGGAATCTAGGTCAATTATGTCTTTAAATAGAATCAGATTCAAGAAGGCACTTCAAAGACCTAAAATAATTTCAGGAAAATCATCTTTAATGTTTTCCTGTGGGACCTCTCTCAGTACCCAAACTTCTCTCAGTCAGAAAATGAAAATTAGTAGAAGATAATACTTGCATTTATATGTATATACACATGTACACATATATACATACATCTGCATATATTTACGTGTGGGTAATGGATTGTCACAGGCAGATGGCCTTATGCAGTGGTAGGAGCTCACTCACTGAGCAGGCTCTGTGTGCTATTTGTTTCCTCACTTGACGCTGTAGCAGGGCAGGCATTCAAGAAGAAAAGCTCGGGAGCCCTCTGTAACCCACACGCATGGGGCCCCCATGAGAAGTCATGTCCTTTCCTTTTGCTCTGGCTTCAGGGAGGAGGGTATTCTGCACAAACAAGGGCTTCATGAATATCACCGAGAGTCCAAAGTCCCTCACTCCTTCTTCAGGTGAGCTGTCTCCTCCTCAGAGAGGGCTTCCTTGACTACCAGTCACTCGTTGCTAGTCATACCACGTGCTCGTTTTCCATCTCATCCTCCAATTTCAACTTTCAGCCACTTATGCTATCTGACTCTTGCTCTGAGGCTTCAGGGTCTTTATTGCCAACTGGAATCCAGAGCCTATGAGAGCAGAGTTCAGTTTGATGTTTGTTCCCATCATCCCTCTAGTGTGGCCTTGCCACACTACACACCCTGCTCCCCAACCCCAACCATCGTCTTTGTTGGTCCCTATTCAGCAAGTGAGTGTGGATCTAGAACATTCTCTACTCACCTGCTCTTCCAGTAGGAGTCACCTAGGGGAGGAAGGGCCCAGCTGTCATCTGCCTCTGCCTCTGCCTCTGCTCACCATATATTTTTACTGTTGAAAAAAACTATGGCATTAAGTTTCTTACCTTAACCATTTGTAAGTGCGCAGTTCAGTAGTGTGTGTGGTGCCGTGCAACAGGTTACTAGAACCTTTGCATCTGCAGCAGTGAGACTCCACCAGTGCTGGTGACCAGCGTGGAGGTGCATGCCTGTAATCCCAACACTCAGGAAGCTGAGGCAGGAGGACTGCTGAGAGCTTGAGAGCAGCCTGGGCTACAAAGTGAGCTCAAGGCCAGCCTGAATTTCATAGTGAGACCCTGTCTCAAAAAGACAAATAAATAAATAAATAAGCAAGCACCAGTGGTGGCAAACCTATGGCATGCTTGTTACTTGTTTTTCTTTTAAGACAGAAGATGTTCATGTATGAGTTGTTTTTTCTAAACTAAAACCTCAGTATTGAGTTTTAGTTCCAGTGTTGGCCCTTTGTGATAAATAAGTGGGCTTTGGCTTGCAGTGTGAACACTCGGTCTCTCAAAGTCCACCCTCCCTACACACCCACTAAACACTCATTCGTCCCTCTGCCCCACCCCTCAGTTCTTGGTAACAACCTTCCTACTTTCTGCTGCCAGGATTTTGACTACTTCAGATGCTTTATGTGAGTGGCATCTTGCAGTACTAATGTGTCCTTTTGTGACCGGCTAAGGTTCACGCACGAAGTAGAATGTGACGGGAATCCTTGTCCAGGTTGCTGTCACCCATAGTGTGCACAGGCCGTGGGTTCCTCATCCACTTATCCAGCGGTGAGCATTTGACCTCTTCCTCAGTCGTGCTATTGTGAACAACGCCACGATGAACGTGGGCGTGCCGATAGCTCTTCACAGCCCAGAAATGAATTCTTTTGTGTATATATGCAGAAGAAGAATTGCTGAATTGTGGGTAATTCTATTTAAATTCTTTAAGGAAATTATG
>NW_004955489.1:9146470-9166494 GCF_000276665.1 Chinchilla lanigera
AACAACCGCATGGATTTGCTGCCTGCTGGATCTGTCCATTTCTGTAAAAGGGCACTAAGGTCTCCAACATATGGACTTCACCTGTCTTCACTGGCTGGTTTTGCCTCGTGCATTTTGACTCTGTTGCACTGTGCATGCACAGTAAGGGTTGTTATGTCTTCCTGGAGCACTGATCCCTTTATCTTTATGCAGTGTCCCTTTGTGTCCCTGATTAACTTTCTTTACTCTGAAGTCTGCTCCACCTGAAATTAATATAACAATGCTTGTTTCTTTCCTTTCCTCTCTTTTCTTCCTTCTTTCTTTTTTTGAGACAAGGTCTAGCTTTGCAGTTCAGGCTGGCCTTGAACTCCCCACGATCCTCCTGCCTCAGCCTCCCGAGTGCTGGGGTTACAGGCATGCACCACCATGCCTGGCACAACTCCTGCTTTATTTTGGTTAGTTTTTGCACGGCTTATCTTTATTTCTTTACCATTCATCTGTATGTGTTTTTATAATTAAAGTAAGTTTCTTTTAGATAGCATATACATACTTGTACTTTGCTTTTCGATCACTTTGACAGCCTCTGTCTTTGATCTAGTGCACTTAAGCCACTGATGTTCAAAGTGATTATGGACATACTTGGGGTTAATATCTACCACATTTGATACTGTCTTCTGTTACCCTTAGTTTCTATTTTTATCTTCTGCTCTTTTTCTGCCTTTTGTGGTTTTAATTGACCATTGTGATTTTAATAGGTCATTCTGTATGCTGTTTCTTCACTCTCTGGGCTTGTGTGTGAAACTTCCTAACTGTTTTGCTGATTTTGACTTTGGCTTGTTACTCTGGTGTCTAATGCTGCAGCCTGGCAGGTATTGTACTAATTTGTGGTAATGGCCTTCCCTCTAGTGGCTTGTGCTGGCATCGCAGATTCTGATACACGACCTTTGTTATTCAGTGACCCTCTATCTGGAGCTCTGTTCTGGTCAGGGCTTGGATACAGGTTAGACAGAAACTGGTCTGCCCCCAAAAGCCAGAATGTTGGACATAGCTTTTATTTTTACTTTTTCAGTACCGGGAATCGAACTCAGGACCTTGTCCTTGCCAGCCAGGCATTTGTGCCACTGAGTGATATACCCCCCGCTGGACATAGCTTTTAATCCTTTTCCCTCCCAGGGACAAGATGGGAGTTGAGGGTTTCCTCCCAGGTGTGCTGCACTGCCCCAGGGTGGGAGGAGAGGGTTCTTTATGCCATGAACTTTCCTACTAGTCTTAACTGTGGTTGGTGTCATGCTCACCTGGGTTGCAAGACCCTGTTTGGTTTCTGTATTTTTTTCAGAGTGGTAATTGTTCCATATACTGTGGATTCCATCTGTCGGGGAGGGAGTTTCCAGGGCTTCCCGTCCCGCAATCTCACTGACACCTTCCATCACATGACTCGAGATCTTATGTAGACGTGAACCCTCTGGAGTCAAAACTGTGCTAGTTGAATAAAAGAATAACTGCTGTTTGCAGAAAATCTATGAAGAGCTGTTGTTTGAGTTCTCACATTTAATTCTCAGGACCATTCAGTAGGGTGGCTGTTACCGTATTCTCTTTAGTAAAAAAAATTAAAGCTTTTGGTGATCAATGTTTTGCCAGAGTGACACAGTTTCTGAGCGAGAGAGTCAGGATTTAACCCATACATTTCTGGCCCTAGAGTCTGCACGCTTTCCTACTACTCCATACTAACTCTTTTGATGTCACATTCACGGTTTACTTCCTGCATTTCCCTTGTGCGGATCATCAGTGCCAAGTGCTCCTCCTCAGATATGCAGCACCTTCAGCTTGTGGGCAGGCACATGTTGTGGACGGAATATGTCCCCCTCAAACTCATGTGTTGACCCCACTGGCAGTAGTACTTGGAGATGGGGACTTCTGAGGCAACTGGGTTACATACAGTCTTGAAGGTGGAACCCCATGAATGGATTAGTTCTGTTATAACTGGACATGAGAGCTTGCTCTCTCCCTCTGCCTCCCTCTGCACCATGTGAGGACACAGTGAGGTGTCCACCTCCAGGCTAGGAAGTGGCCCTTACCAGAAAGTGACCATGTTGGCAACCTACTCTTGAACTTCTTGGTATCCAGAACCGTGAGAAATGTTTTTGCTCATGCCACCCAGCCTCCGATTGTTCTGTTACAGCAGCTCAAGTTAAGACAGCAGCGTTCTGATTATGCCTCTCCAGATTCCCATCTCCCATATATAAAACCAAACATAAATATGAATGCTGAGGTAGTCGGATTTTGTTTGCATAAATAAGGTCTCAAGTCAGTGGTTCCAAGGACACAAAAGTGGTGCTGGTGAGTCTGATGCTCTCAGGGAAGTCCTTGTAAAGTAGAGCACGCTCCCTGTGAAGGAACAGAAGAGGTCACAGAGATTCAAAGCAAAAAAAGAAATCACCCTGAAGGCCTGCTTTGAAGATAAAGCAGTGGCCCCAAAAGGCTGTGGTGGCGGATGTTAGAGTTTACAGCACTCCCTGGCGGGAAGCCAGCAAGGACACAGGGACCTCATTCCTACTGCCTTGAGAAACTAGGCCTGGATGATCTTGCTAATGGATTATTCCACAGGCTCCAGATAAGCACTGAGCCTGTCTGACACTTGGACCTTGTGACACACTCAGCAGAGATAGCAGCTAAGGCTGCCTGGTTTTTAAACTCGTTTTAAGTCACTAAGTTTGTGGTAATCATTACTCAGCAATACTAAAGTTAAAAAAAAGTAAAGTAAAGCAATACTAGACCAATCCACTTGGTGCCTACCTATTTTGCAAATGCATCTGCAATCCAGGCCCAAGTTTTGTTTTTCTACTCAACTGATCACAGATAACTCCCCATGAGTCTATAGGCGTGGGCTCGGAGAGCTTTCTTTTCTGGGATCCAGTCAAAATGATCAAGTTTTCTGGTCATCAGCAGTAAAGTCATAGCAACGTTCCACAATTAGGTCTTTCACATCAGCACCCAAGGGGGCCCACTATCACTCATGTCTATTTTCAGTGGTAGCAAGGGTGAGTTGTACCCACTTGCTTTGCACTTTGTAAGTACTAAGTGCTCAAAGCCCTTGGCCAATCAACTTTCACTAAGTTGAAAGACTCTTGCGTTTTTTGTGGGAATTGATATTAAGGGTTTGTCTTGTTAGTGTGTTGGCAATGTGTGTAGACTAGTTGCTACTTCCTCCTCAATCAGCCTAGTATCATCAGTGCAAAAAAAGTGCACCATGCCTGGTGTGAGAGAAAGATGATAAGCCCTTATGACCATTAATCCTGACATGGCAACTTCACTGGATTAAGAAATGCCTAGTAGATTAGTCCAGCACCCTCCTGGATGTGTATGTGTGTGTCATGAAGGTGTGACCCCGTGCCAGGCCCCTTCCTGTGTGACACTCCTCCCCTGTTCTGCTTCCCAACTGCCATGAACTGAGCAGCTTTGCCCAGTGAGAAGCCCCAAGGGGCAGGCAGGCAGTGCCAGGCTTGTTGGGAGCCACTGGAGCTGGTTATTGGTCAAGCAGTCAAGCTACCGCAGTATTGAAAAAGGCATCCTGCCGGACAATTACAGTTGTTGGTCGCCGGGCAACATTACACCCCATGAATACTAACTTTGCAAGTGTATAAGATAAACATCCCTACTCTTGAAGTCGGTCCTCCTGCTCATCAGGCAAGAGGTAACTCCACCTGACCCCAGCTCTTGTCTCTTGTCTTTATTTTCTATATCCTCTTGCCGTTTTCTCCCGGGGACCACAGAGAGACCACCGACTCCCACAAGGCTGAGACTAGTGAGGCGCTTACATTAGGTACAAAAGTTAGCATGTTGCAATCAAGATCAACAAAAGTTTGTTGTAATTTTTTAAGAGTCAAAATTATACAGAACACCCACTATTAGCAAAACATCTAAATTGTCAGTGAAGACAGCATTACACTTGTACAACCCATGGGTTGAGTACATGGAGGGGGAAGGGAGATGCCACAAGCCAAGCATTCTGAAAACCAGTTTTCCTGCTGGACACCAGGCCACATGCTCATAATCCTAGTTGCTTGGGAAGCTGAAGCAGGAGGATTGCAAGGCTGAAGCCAGGCTGGGAAACTGAGTGAGACCTTGTTGTCAAGAAAGAAAAAAAAAGAAAGGCTTGGGATGGAGTGTTGGTAAACACTCCCTGGATTCAAGCCCCACTAGTACAAAAAGTGCAAGTTTGTCTCGCAGTTTCCTCCAAGCCTGTGGCTTCCTTCTGCCTGGGATGCCTGGGCTCTTCAGTGCTGGGTAACAGCTACAGGGAGAGACCCTGGTGACCTCTAAACACACAAGGAGAAGTGAGGAAGGTAGAGAGTGCCGCCAAGAAACAGGTGAGCATGCACTTTGGAATCAGGAAGACAGACTGTGTGGCGCTGGCTTTCAGCTTTCCGGGATCTCCACTGTTTGGTGGGTGTGGGTTTCTGAGTATCTCCTCTTAAGAGGGGCCTTTGTTTTTCTAGGTGCCCATTTTCAATAAGGAGGACATCCTTTCTTCCTCGACCAGGTTCAAGGTACAGATGTCAAGCATCTGCCAAGGAACCCTGTAAGAAGGTTGCCCTTTACTTTCAGAAAAGGTTATTCCTCTGGACTTTACTTGGCAAGGCAAAATGTGTGCACCTCTTTGCTCTTGGCGCTAAACTTATTAAGGAATTAGTGTCCTTTTGTGTGGTATAACCACATTGCTATAAAGGTTTTAGAGGTGGGCAGTGGAGGAAAAGCATCTGGGTTTAAGTCTGGGTTCAGCTGCAAGCCAGGCGTCTGACCTAGAGGACATGCCTTAATAGTTTCAGGCCCAATTGCCTCAGAGGTTTAGGGGAAATCTTAGCCCCCCCGCAAAGTTTGTGTGAGGGCTGAAGATGCGCGCGATGATACAATAGCATAGCCAGTGTCTGGCATGACCCCGAGCTAAAGGATGTCTTCGCAGCATTGGTGAGGTCTGTGGAAAAGTCATTGCCAAATGCCTAGTACAAGCTGCAGGCTAAGGGAGAAAGGGGAGTTCTAGGTGGGCTGATGTTCAAGCATCTGTTTTAGAGAATAGAAAGAGGAGCTGAGCTCCAAGGGCCAGGGGTAAACTGAGTAAGAGTGGCTGGGCCCTGTCTGCTAGGGGCAGCTTCCTGGGTGTTCAGTGCGGATGGGCTGAGGCAGCTGTAGAGGAGAGATAGGCCCTCCTCTCCCAGGGAGAGCTTGCCAAGGAAGGAAAGAGAACATTCTAGATCCAAGGTCACTTGATAAATAAATAGGAACCAATGAGAGATGATGAGTCAAGGAGAGCCCAAGGATCTTACATCTGGTAGGCTGTGTTGTTGGAGTGGAAGATATTTTGTGTGCAGACAGACCCGGCTTTGAAGCGCTGCGCCAGGTATGCTTCTATTTGCTGGTGGCCTCTGGCCACTTACGTTTCCTCTTTGTGTTTCCATATCCTCTCTTTAAACTGCAGGTCCTGACAGCACATGGTGCCTGTGAATATTGTTGACAAAAGGAGGGGTCTAATGGAGAAGACCAGTTACCTCTAAATGTGTTGCAGACCTTGGGGAAGAATATGATATGCTAAGGACTTCCAACTCACAGCAAAACGTCCACACATGATAGAAACGCTCTGTGATTGCCATAAAAATATATTTAATCCCCACCATGACAACAGAAGTTACCTGTTATAGCCCCAGGACCAAAATTCCCATACCTTGGTAGGGAAAGAGGACATGACTTTTGGCAAGTACTTTCCAGGGAGATCCCAGTCCCCAGCAGTTTTGTGGCAATTCCATGGTGGCCAGTGATTGCTGTCTTGTCCTTGAGGGAGGACAAAGCAGCAGTGCTACGGTTTGGATGAATGTGCCTCAAATATACTTGTCTCTTTTATTTTATTTTTTTTTTTTTGTCTTTTTCAGACATGGTTTCACTATGCAGTTCAGGCTGGCCTTGAACTCACTTTGTAGTGCAGGCTGGGCTCAAATTCACAGCAATCATCCTGCCTCAGCCTCCTGAGTGCTGGGATTACAGGCATGCGCCACCACACCCAGGCAAAGATACATGTCTTAAAAGCTTGATTCCCCAGAGGAGGTGGTGGTGGACCCTTGGGGAGATGGGGCCTTATGAAAGGTCCTTAGGTCAGTGGGGGCATGCCCCTGAAGGGGACTGTGGGATGCTAGCCCATGGTCCTTTTCTCTTTTGCAGCCTGGCTCACAAGTTTAGTGGATTCACCCCACTGTGTGCTCCTGCCGTGATGTGTTACCTTCACCAGAAGCCCAAAGCACAGGAATCACCTGATCTTGGACTGGAACCTCCAGAACCAAAGCCAGAATAAACCTTTTCCCCTTGTAAGTTAAATTTCTCAGGGATTTATAGTTAACGGGAAGCGCACAAATACACCATAACAGGTATTTACGCTAACTGTTGTCCCAGCCTTCCTCAAATGCACCTGTGAACAATTATTAGTTTCAGTGCATGGTGGGAGGTCAATCAATCAGAATTCTCAGACATATGATACTGGATCTGAGTGACATTAATTTCAAGGATGCCAAAATGTCACCATACAGAGCAGGGGTGTATGGGAGTCAGGCCATCCACTTCCACTTCCCACTCGTCCTGTCAGGGAAACTGTTGATCTTGAGGAATGATAAGCAATTTTCATAAACCAAATCTGATTATTTCAAGTACAGCTGCTATTCTACTTGTGATTTTGTTGCCATGGCAATGAACACATTCCCTGAAAACTTGATATACAGTACTGATTCTATAAATGCTTTTTTCCTTTCTTAGCAATTATTACAAAGAATAATTCAGCTTCACCTGGAAAAGGTAGCAGTAAATCTTCACATACTACTTCAGGCTTGTATCAACTCTCCAGGCTTATGTCCTGAAGTAGTCTTTTGGGATCTGGATTATATTTCCCTTACACCACACATGACAATGTTCTGTCATACTGATGGCGTTATTCTGATTAAGAAGGAATAAGGGGGGCTGGGGATTTAGCTCAGCGGCAAAAGCACCTGCCTGGCAAGCGCAAGGTCGTGAGTTCGGTTCCCGGTACCGGAGAAAAAGCCAAAAAAAAAAAAAAAAGAAGAAGAAGGAATAAGGAATCCACATAAGTCGACAACACATTTTTAGATAGCGTGTGGGAAATCATTTCCACACAAAACCAGAGCCTTCCAAATCAGTGAAAATTTTAATGATAGTAGTAGGCTAGGGGCATGTCAAGAAGACAGTATTAATAAGATGAAGAGCAAATCTGTATAGCTCACTCTTTAAACTGCTAAAAAAAAAAAAAAAAAAAAAAAAAAAAAAAAAAAAAAAAAAAAGAGGCCATGGCAACAAGTTAGCCTGTCAGATGTGCGTAGTAACACATAAACCTTACTTTCTGTGATACTTTGACCAATTGATACATGAGAAGAAAACCTGCTAGTTTAGAATGAGGCTCAGGCCAGGGATATAGCTCAGCTGTACAAGCACCTACCTGGCAAGTGCAAGATCCTGAGTTTGATTCCCAGTACCAGAAAAAAAAAAAAAAAGCTGGGGATACAGCTCAGTGCCACAAGCGCCTGCCCAGCAAGCACCAGGTCCTGAGTTTGATTCCTGGTACCAAAAAGTAAAAAATAAAAATAAATAGAATGAGGCTCAGACCAAGAGAAAGTGGCTTCCTGAGAAGTTCCTTGTGACCAATTGATAGGAAAAGGGAAAAAAACCAGTGTACCTGATTTTCAGACGTTTTTTCTCAATAACCACCTCTTGTATTAGATTTCTGTTGCTACATAACAAATCACACCAAATTTAGCAGTTTACAATAACACAGATAGATTATCCAGCAGTTTGGAAGGTCAGAAATCCTGGCAGGTTAAATTGGTGTTTCTGCTTAGGGTCACACAAAATGAAAATCAAGCCTTTACCAGGCTGGTGACTACAAGGATACAATGTTTGTGGTATCACTTGACTGGATTAAAGGACACCCAAATAGCTGGTAAACCATTAATTATTCTCAATGCTTCCATAGGCACAGAGCCCATTTCTCTTCGGATGAAAGGGAAACCAAGGTTATGGGGCATTTGATTAGAATGACTGGCCTGCCCCAAGCGTACGCATGAGGGTGAGCCCAGCTCAGGCTGGCATGTGAGACTGTCGTCGGAAGGCAGATGAGCTCCCAGTGTGGACAGACACCATCTGGTAAAAAAGCAAAGGAATGGTGAATTCTGTCATCTGGACAGAGGACAAACGTCTTCGGTTGTTCTTTGATGGCAGACAGGTTCTCCGGCTGCTACACTTCAGGCTCTTACCAAGCACCCCTCTCCAGTAGACCGCCTTCCCCTTGGGTCCCTGGCATTGCACTAAGTGTTCTGCCATCAGCTTCCTTGGTCCTAAGGCCCTGAGACTTAGGCCCATGCTACAGGATTCTCTGCTTCTCCAACCTGATATCCTATTGTGCAACTTTTTAGCCTCTCTCTCTCTACATATATTTTTTATTTTCAAGAGAAAAAACACTAAAAAGAATGATACAAAATTTAGTCAGACGTGCTGGCGCACGCCTCTAATCCCAGTACTCAGGAGGCTGAGGCAGGAGGATCGTTGTGAGTTTGAGACCAGCCTGGACTACAGTGAGCTCAAGGCCAGCCTGAAGTGCATAGCAAGACCCTGTCTCAAAAAGACCAAAAAAAAAAAAAAAAAAAAAAAAAGATACAAAATTTCAAACCAAGATAGGAGAACCTAGGACACGCAGGACAGGCGGGGTCCTGGATGCATGGGCGCACACACGCCTTTGGCTGGCAGACTGACCAGACCCCATAACATCCATTCAGCCTCTATAATCAGGTGAGCCAATTCCTGTAATAAATCTCTTCGCACATCTTTCTCTATCTTATTGGATGTCTAAGGAATCATGACTAAAACGCAGAGTATTTTCAAACTCATGCAGATCGTTTCTTAAGGTTGTAGGGTAGAGGTCCCCACTTCCTTGCTTTATATGCTGAAGCCACTCTAGGCTCCTAGGACCATCCACATATCTCCTTAGGTCTAGTCTTTTATCTTCCAGGAAGAGTGGTGCAACATGGTCATGGAGTCAGGGATGGAAGTTATACACAGGCCCATAATGATGTTTCCATTCACCAAGATTGGTGTCAGCATAGTCCCTGCCATCTGTCCAATGTGCCAGCAGCAGAGGGCAACGATGAACACTCAATGTGGCACCATCGCCCTGAAGGGTCAGTCAGCGTCCAGGCGGCAGTTTGATTATACTGATCCACCCCCCGTCAGGGAGAAGGCAGCTTTTTGTTTGCAATTCAGTAGACACTTACTCTGGTTATGAATTTTCATTCCCACACACTGTATGCTAAGAAAACCGTCTGTAGCCTTAGGAAAGGCCATATCTACTGTCATAGTATTCCACACTGCATCACTCCCAAATATGAACCTCCCTGAGAGGAAATGGAGCACAGCGGTGAGCTCGTGCTAACACACTCATTAGTCTTATTAGGTTCCTCATCATTTTTAACTGGCTGGCTCAAACAAACACTGAAATGATTTTTGAAGCTTCTTCAGTTACAGTTATACTGTGAGAGCGCACCTTTAGGGCCTAAATCAGTATAATCTAGGAGGTAGCAATGCTCCCCCTCAGCATCAAGTATACGTCCACACTCATGTCTGCAGCAGAGGGGATAATGTGAGGGGTTACTGTCACTATTATTGTTACAAGAACATTTTATTTCCTGTCCCAACAATTTTTGTCTCTGCTGAACTAAAGATCTTTACAAGTATTTTGATAGATAAGTGTTTTAAGCAGGGAGCTTAAAGATAAATCCATTAAAATGGAACTTGAGGTTACAAGCTGATCACTCTCATTGCTCAACTGTCTCTCCATCAAAAGATAAGGTAGGCTTCCATCATCTGTGGGGTCGTAGAACCTTACTAACAAAGGGAACTGGGACACTACTAAACAGGGACTAAAGACAAATGTGTGGAACGCCAAAATCCCACTTTAGTACTACTGTTTTGTGATGTAATAAAAAATTGTAAGAACCCAATTTCAGCACAGCATGTAATTGGAAATAATCTTCAGTAGAAAGGGTTTGAGTAATCCGGCCAACTCACACAACATGACCTCCTGAGGAGCTGTCTCAGTGCAAATAGAATTTTACAAAATGGATAGTAGAGAAGACAGATACTAGTATCGGCCGTGACTTTGGGACACGGCCATGACTTTGGGACACGCTGCAGACACCAAAGCGATAGTGTAATAACATCTTTCACCTTATATTAAAAGGAAACCACCCCTTCAAAGCAATTCTTAGGGCAACGGCCCAACTTTTATTAACAGAAACATCACTTGTTCTTAACTTCTGGAAAACACTTCTTTAACTTGTGCACGAGACTTCAGCAACATCCTGCTACATTCTGAAGCACAGCAAACGGGTGCTCCTTTCTCACTGATCGTTGTGGTAGCAGGAATACATACTAATAGAAATCTTCCTCTTCAGCGACACAGATGGCAGTTATTTCCTCCAGCTTCTTCTCCAGCCTCCTAATTAAGTCTCGTCTTTTAAATCTGACAACGAAGAGACATGGCATTCAGAAAAAGACACCCAAAGAACCAGTGACGGGGGAGGGAGCTGGGGAGAACGGAGAGGGTGTGCAGGACCACCTGGAAAGGGCTGTCTATAAAAGGGGAGCTCACCATCTACCTGGAAACAGAGAGTGTATCCACAAGGTAAGAGTTTGTCCAATAAACCCAGAGAGTTTGTGGTGGATCAACACCCAGCTCAGACTATGCTGAGTGGGCATGGAAGGATGAGCTTGTTTCAGACACCACCAATGCAAGTAAAAGCAGAGCCAGCCTCAACTGTGAGTGGGGGCCAGGGCCTGAGAGCAGGAAGGTGGGATCTTTCCCCCCTCTCTGGTCCCTGGCAATGCACTGGCCCCATTGTGAAAAGAAATTGCAGTTCCAGTGTCCACCCACCTTGCTGCTTCCTTGATGGTGAATTCGACAAATTGTTTCTTGACTTCCAGAGGTCCTTGCACTTGATCAAGTAGTTTGAAAATCCTTTCATATTCTGAAAATATTAACAAAAATATCTCAGTATATCTCAAAAATAGAGGAAACAAAACTGTATCTTACTCTATCAGTGTTCATGCTTTATGGGCAATGATGTTATAGAATGTATATGGGTTTTGAATGCTTCAGTTGAGATTCCTGCATATATGTACACATGAAAGTTTTGTAAATAATAACCAAGTTAAAAAATAAAATCCGAAATATACAGCAGATATTGTGAAATGGGAAGAAACTTTTCAAAAGGAAAGAGGAACTGGGATGGGGAAAGGAGAAAACAAGGGTAATGCCATATATATATATATATATATATATATATATATATATATATATATATATAGTAGACTAGTTATACTTCTAATTTCTCTTAGTTCATTGACAAGAAAGTTTTGTGGTAATATTGTTTGGACAATTAAATGCCTATGACTTTTTTTTTTTTTTGGACCGGGAATCAAACTCACGACCTCGTGCTTGCCAGGCAGGTGCTTTGCTGCTGAGCTACATCTCTGGCCCAAAATGCCTATATCTTGTACTCCGTGTAACTAATTTAAAGATAACAATACACAATGTATTAACCATTGTTACCCTCCTATTATCTTGTTTTGAAATTTTGATTTTTTTCTCTTTAAAATAAAAAATAAGAAACTAAAGGGAATAAGAAGCAAAAAGAGAAATGGAGGGAAAGTGGCTTTTGAAAAATTATAGTAATAAAAAAAGGACCCAATTAAGGACCAAGATGGCAGAGCCGAGACTGGAAGCAAAATGCAGGCTCTCCAGTACCCTGGATTCAAGACATCTAGAAGACAAGAACTTGGTGAAGAGAAGGCAAGAGGTGAGTCTCTGGGAATTAGGTTGGAGGTGACAGGAAGAATGAAAACTGCAGAAGCTGAAGAGATGGGGCGCAGCACAGACAAAGCAGCAAAGCAGTCTGCAGAACTCACCTTAGCTCCTGGGGAGGGGTCCTGCCTCCACTGACATAGGGCAAGCCTGGAAGGAAACAGCAGCTCCAGGAGAGACAGCAGAGCTGGCTGGCAGCACTGGCCTCAACAGACTCCTACGGCTATTATAAAATGCAAAACAGCATAGCATTTTACTCTGAAAGTGACTCCTGCAAGGCAGGTTGGAATTGGAGAAGTCCAGTACAGTGCCCAAGGGATCACAGTGAGTTTAATCAGGAGCCATTCTGGGAAGAGGTTTATTGTTTGGAACTAAGCCACAAAGCAGCTACTCTCCAGGGTTTCAGGTGTCATCCTGCCAGTGACTGGGTTGGAGGGAGCCCTGGGAGACACCAGTAGAGAGGGCACAGAGTGGACACAGCCCCCCTGAGAAGGTGAAGCTCAGGCCAGAAAGGAAGCAGGGCCCTCACCTCTCTGATGAGGTGCCAGGGTGGGCTCCTATGGCTTCCAGAGGGAACTGACTCTGAAAGTGCCGGCATTAAACACAGCAGACTTCTTACATCTGCCCCACTGCCTACATCAATATAGAACTCAGTGGTCTGCCTGCGTACCTCATCTACCAACACGAGCAGGAGCATGGCATGGCTGGGCTGGTTGTCACAGCCTGGGGTGTACAGACAGAGGGACCCATGGAGTAGGGCTTGCCTCAAAAACCCACAGGACACAACCGAGACTTGGGGCGCACAGAGAGACACAGAAACAGAGTTAGTTGCTGGAGTGACCACAGGTGGAGGGTGGGCACTATTGACCAAATATGCCTAGTGGAAAGGGCAAGGCAGGATCTAGCATTCACACAAAAAAACATGAGTGTGGAAATAAAATAGGACTGAGAAGTAACTCACTATCCCTAGCCCATATCTACTGGATTCCAAGACTGAAGACCCTGGAAGAAACTAGTCAATCAAAAACAAAGAAGAATGTTTCTGGACTCTTTCTTTTTTCAATTTTTCTTTAGTTTTTTTGGAGTTTAGAGGTGTGTTTTCCTTTTTTTTTTCTGTTTACTTTTCCTTTTAATTGTATTTTTTTGCCCTTATTTTATTATTTTTCTTTCTTCTCTCTGTGTTTCTTTTCCTCCTGTGTTCCATTCCCATAGAACTCAGTTCTGAGACAATTACACTGCATCCTCTCCTCCTCAATAAATGGAAGTGGTCTGAGTTTAAGACAAGAGGCAACGCCTATAGTTAAACACACCCAGAATGGATCACTGAAAAGCAGACACTGACTAAAGGGATCACCATACTAGTAACAGTCTTCCCACCATAACCACCTACAAGGAAAGCACAAACTTGAGAAGACAAGACTACAAAATGCCTCCTAAAACACTGAACACCCCCAGAGCTGATCCATGGGGTATAAAGGGAGAGGAAATCAAAATCCAGACAACTGGATTATTTGAAATAATAAAAGAAGAGGTTAGAAAAGAGTTCAATAAAGTGTTCAGTTGGCTCAAAGAAGATACAACTAAAGAGATAATGAATTTAATAAACAAAATGGTGAGTTTAGAGAAGACACACATTACACATACACTCACATACTCACACACAAAACCAGCTCAGCTGAACAAAATTATATAAACTGTAGATGAACAGTTTAGCAAAAAATCAAGAGTCCATGAAAAGTTACCAAACGCAGCCAGGTGTGGTGGTGCACACCTGTAATCCCAGCACTTGGGAGGCTGAGGCAGGAGAATCACCATGAGTTCAAAGCCAACCTGAGCTACATAAGTGAATTCAAGGCCAGTCTGGATTACATAGTGAGACCCTGTCTCAAAAGAAAAAAAAAAAAAAAAAGAAGCATCTTATAACTTCTACATTTTTCGTTGGAATGTAAACTAGTACAGTACCCATGGAAACTAGTATGACGTTTTCTCCAAAAAATTAAACCTAGCAATTCCATTTGACCCACTGATTCCCTTCTAGGTATCTTCCTGAAACAGTTAAAGACATCATACTACAGTGATACATGCATACCCATGTTTATAGCAGCACAATTTATAATATCTCAATATTGGAAACAACCTATATGCCCATCAACAGATGAATGGAGAAAGAAAATGCGGTATTTACACACAATGTAATACTACACTGCCATAAAGTAGGATAAACTTGAGGTATTTGTAGATAAATCAAAGCATCCTGAGACCATAATGCTAAGGGAAATAAATCAGACACACAAGCATAAATATTGCATGGTTTCTCTTACATGAGAAACCTAAAATATAAATAAAGTGCAAAATAAAAGGAATGTAAAAAGAAGTAGGGTGATCTTTTTCAAATGGGAAGGAGATCAACATATGGAGCAAGAGGATAGGGAGAGGAAGGAAAGGGGATGAATAAAAGAACTGAAGGGAAAAAATGGAAACAGAGCTTTTGCAAAAGGGAAGGGCACCAAGAGATGGAAGAAGCAGCAAGGGAGAACAAGTTTAGGGAATAAAAAGAATTGAAGTGGGGGCTGGGGACTTAGCTCAGCGGCAAAAGCACCTGCCTGGCAAGTGCAAGGTCGTGAGTTCGGTTCCTGGTACCGGAGAAAAACCAAAAAAAAAAAAAAGAAAAAAAGAATTGAAGTGTGCTGTGTTCATGCACCAATGCTCCGTGATAAATGTAATCATTATGTGCCACAAACATGTACCAATAAAAACAGAATCAACAAATGAAATGAAATCAAATTAAAACCTGTACAGCAAAGGAAACCATCAACACAGTGAAGAGATAACCTACAGAATGGGAAAAAAAAATGTTTGCTGGCTACTCCTCAGACAGAGGTCTAATATCCAGACTACATGAAGAAGTAAAAAAATTAGTTCCCTAAAATAAAAGACCTAATCAGAAAATGGGAGCCTGAAATGAATTCTCAGGAGAAGTACAAAGCAGCAATAAATACATGTGAAAGTGTTCAACATCTCTGCCCATTTCAATGCTAATTAAAACAACACTGGGAGTCCTCCTTACCCCAGAATGAGTATCTATTATAAAGAAATCAAATGATAATAAATCTGGTGAGGCTGTGTGAGAAAAGGAATCCTACTATATTGTCGTTGCGAATGTAAACTATTACAACCACTATGAGTATCATCATGGATATTCCTCAAAACACTCAAAGTAGAGATTCTATACAACACAGCTACCAGGCCGGGCATGGTGGCGCACCCCTGTAATCCCAGCACTCGGGAGGCTGAGGCAGGAGGATCATTGCGTGTTCGAGACCAGCCTGGGCTCCAAAGTGAGCTCAAGGCCAGCCTGAACTGCATAGTGAGACCCTGTCTCAAGAAGACCAACAAAACAAAACAAAACAAAACAAAACAAAAGAAAAACCCACAGCTATCACTTAAAGATATCTTCCTGAGAGAGTTAAAGACATCCTCTTAGTGACATATGCAAACCCAGTTTTATAACAGCACAACTCATATGAGCCAAAACGGGAACGGTGTGTATGTTCATGAACAGAGGAATGAATAAAGAAAACGTATTCATACACAATAGAGAAGTACTCTGCCAAAAAGATGGATAAACTTGAGCCATTTGTGGGAAAATGGATGCACCATGAGTCTATAATGCTAAATGAATTAAATCAGACACAGAAGGTTAAATGTGGCCTGGTTTCCCTAGTAGGAGAGAGTCAAAGTACACATAAATTAAAGAACAAAATAATACACAGATAATAGAAAATAGGGAGATAGCTCTTTTGCAAAGGAAAGGGGACCACGAAATGGAGGGTAGGGGAAAAAAGGGAGGAGAAGGGTGTTTAAAAAAATAATTAACCTGTATTACACACATGCACCAACTCTCCCTGACGAAAGTAATCATTATATGTGAATTTGTAAAAACAAAAATTTAAAAAAGAGGTCAGAGATATACCTCAGTGGCAAAGTGCCTGCCTGGCAAGCGCAAGGTTCTGAGTTCGATTCCAGGTACAAAACAAACAAACAAACAAAAAAGACAGAAAATTTTAAAAAGTAAAGAGGAACCATCCTTAAGTACAGAAAACTCAATTTGGCAGAGGATGATGCTCCTGAGGTAGCTCAAGCTCTCTGAAATCACTGATTGAGAGAGTGTTTGTGTGTTTCTCTTGCTAGGCATGCTGCCCACTACTTACTTCGTCCAAACTGCCGAATTCCCTTCATCAGCTGACGTTTTATATCAGCATTCATTTCCTGTGGGCTCACTGTCAGCTGATGGGACACCACATTCCATGTAGGGATCACTGGGATGACAGATGCATCAGCAGAAAAGCCTCTCACACCGATTCCTGTTTCAACTGAGGAACTGAAGGGCAGCCCAACCTCGCCGTCACCGCTGGAGTTGTCAGACTGCTGATCCAGGGCTTCGGTTGTAACTCTGAACCCTTCTTCCAAATCCTTGAACTCTGCTGGGTCACACATCAACAAAGAGGTGTCAGGGGAGGAGTAAACTGGGTTTGCATATGTCACTAAGAGGACACTACTCCCCATCTTTTCATGGGCATCCTAACAGACAGAAGCATCTGGAAATCAAGATGAGAATCTTTAAGGAGGAACGTGCATTCTGACAGCCCCATGTAGACATATATGTGCTCCTCCTCGTCTAGAATTATGTCTTTCAGAACAGGAGGGTACACCTCAGAGAAACCTCAAACCTGGCAAGGTGACCTCAGGATACAGGAAAAACTACCTTGTAGTTTTCTGGTTCAAGGAATGCAAGAAGGAACCCAGCTGTACAGGACAATAGAGGAGCAACCCATCACCAATCTGTCTCTCATGATGCAGTGTTGCGATGCTTCACTCTGCATGCTGAAAAGCTGGAAGTTCCATGTGAGGTCAAGATGTGTGACACTTGCTCCGCACGACTAGAAATCCCTCTCTGAATATGACTTTACTCATCGTGCTACCTTGTGTGAAAGAAGTGCGTTTCCTTCCCATCTGTGTCATGTACTCATTTTCTGCTATTCCTGGACCTACGGAGCAGCAGTGAGCCAGCTGGTCAGAAACTGTTCCTGTGCTTCTGGATCTGATGGTGCCACGGGGAAGGCAGGAAGGTAAGCCACACAACGACCCCAGCTGGAGCTTTGTTGGGGAAGGAGGGGGCGGGCTGGGAGAGGGACCCACAGAGGGGACCTCCAGGGCCTTTAGGCAGTGGTCATGCCTTCCTGGAAGTGTCCCCTGAGCAGACTCTGACGAGGAGATGGAGGGCCGGGGATGTAGCTCAGCAGCACAGTGCCTGCCTGGCAAGTGCAAGGCCCTGAGTTCAATTCCTGACACCAAAAAAAAGAAGAAGAAGAGATGGAGCAGCCAGTGCAGATACAGAGGAAGGGTGCAGGCTGTGGCAAAGGTTAGGGCAGCGGAAGGGGCAGGGAGGCCCAACCAGGGGCCACAGAGTGAAGGGTAGAGGCAGAGAGAGCAAGGAAAAGATCATCAGGACCATGGTGAGGAGAAGGTGACAGTGAAGCCGGGCTGAGTCTGTGGACCAAAGTAATGAGTTCAGGTTCTGTTGTGCATGCTTAGGACATGTCATCCAGAAGGATGCAGCCTGACCTTATTTCCCTCTCCACATGACAACTCTGGGTGCAGGGGAAGACAATATAGGTGAGTAGGGAACAAGAACAGAAGCAGGCAGATCAGAAAGGAAGCTATACTGCATACTGGTGAACGGTCATGTCAGAGGGGAAGAGAAGGACAGAAGAAAATGGAAAGATCCACAAAATATAAAACTCACTGGAGTGGACAAAAAATGCAGAGGCAAGGGGGTAAAAAAACCTGCAAGGATTCACCAGAAGGGAGAAGCAATAAGGGGAAGATTGTGAAGAATGTAGATCTCAGGAAGTTTTCATAAAGGAGGCAGAGAAGAACTCTGCCAGCTGCCTCTGAGAAATAAAAGGTGATGGCAGCTAACACTGTGAACCACAGGGACAACCCGTTGGGTACTGTGGAGGAAGCAGGAGGCCAAAAACACTGCATTACAACAGGAAGCTGGTGCCAGGATGGAGGAAGGCGTCCCGGGAGGAGAAGGCTTGCACAGCAGGCGGGGAGCTACATACTGTCCTCCCTTACAGCTGATCCCCTCCTACCGCTGAGAGGCTACTTCATCTGCTTGATCTCCTGCAGCAACTCCCAGCACTTCCCTGGTCTCTCATGGCTGCCCCTCCACTTGCACACATGCAGGTCCCTGTCCACCCACCAAAGACACAGTCACCTTCTTTCAAGGATATGGTCCAGTCCTCAGAAGAGGGTTCACTCCCTCCTTCCTGTATCACCGGCTGCGAGGACACAGTGCACCTCCTCTTAGGTGAAATAGGATGACTGTCATCTTTGACAGGTTCCAGGTCCACATCAGGCTGTACAGCAGATTTATCTGGTTCTGTCATCATTTCCTGAAAAACATTGATGAATGTATTTTACTTATAACAAAATCTATTCACCCCAAAATTGCAAATAGGTTTCCTATGTATCGACAGTCATGCTCCTGCCTCGTTAATAAAAGTCCCAAACAAGAGCCAAGGTTTTGCATGACCCAACAGACACCCTGTGTACAGGAAAAGCAGGAAGCTTTAATCCAGTAGAGGTGAGAAAAGGAGAAAAGTAAACGTACAAGGTTTTGTCTAAAGCCTAATGTGGCACAGGGTTCATCAGAATGCTGTCAGAGTCAGTGAATCCCATCAACCAAATGGAATATGGGCACCAAGTTCATTGAGGAAGTACTCACCATTCTGTGTCAACTCTTCCTGGGCGGTATCATGCCTTTGCTAGTCCCTACTTAATCAAAATCATCATTAGCAAATGCTCAGTGGCACTTGCAGAAGGCTCCATATAAATGGAGGGTGCAGGCACAGACTGAAATCCTCTACCTTTCAGTCCTACAGAGATTAAAATCGGAGAGGCCAGCAGCCATGTACATCTGTACTACTCAGGGTTGGAGGAAGAGAAAAGTGAGACATTAACATACAAGTGTAACCCAAGATTTTCTCCACTGATTTCAACAGATAGGTGCATAGAGGGGCTTGTGCCAAGGTGCCCAGGGGCCTGAGGCAGAAGGACTGATGGACTACACATGTTTGAGGCCAGACTGAACAGTGTAGTGAGATCCAGTCTCAGAAACATCAAAATAAAGTGAAAAAAGTGGTATCATTAAAAACAACTTCTCAGCCTCTGAGAAGACAAAGCTAAAACAAATGAGCTATGAGAAAAATATATTGTCACGAAACTTGTGGAGTGCAGTTAAAGTGGAAGTTACAGAGCATTTTATAGCTCTGTGTGCTTCTACATTAGGAAAAAAAAAGTGTCACTGTTAATTAGCAATGTCATCCTGTGAAGCTATAGAATCACACATCTAAATCTCATCAGTGGGAGAAATACTAATACAAGGACATTAGAAGAAAACAAGGGCTGGGGATATAGTTCTGTGGCATAGCGCTTGCCTGGCAAGCCTGAGGTCATGAGTTCAATTCCTGGTACCAAAAAACAAAAAATAAAAAAAAAGAAGAAGAAAATCAAACTATGTGTCATTAACTCCCCTGAAAACAGAGCCAGTATTCCAAAAAGAGATGACCAACAACATCAGATTTAGATTTTTAAAAATTCATACATATCATGACGTGTTCAAATCTAAGAGTTTAGCATTTGATGGTCACTTAGTGTTATATACATTAACAAAACAAAGCAGGCAAAATTACATGATCACTTTTTGTTTGTTTGTTTTTTGAGACAGGGTCTTGCTATGTAGTTCATGCTGGCCTTAAACTCACTATGTAGCCCAGGCTGGCCTCGACCTTGAAGCAATTCTCCTGCCTCAGCCTCCCAAGTGCTTGATCATTTTTAAAGCTGGATTAAAGTTCAACTCCTCCGTATTATGAAAAACTTAATACTAAATTATAACAAAAGGCACATCCATACCCCAGTGAAGGGTTTTTAAAATCTCCTGCCACCAAAAAACTTCCCAGAACAAACAGAAATAAAGCAAATAGCCAGGCGTGGTGGTGCGCGCCTGTAATCCCAGCACTCGGGAGGCTGAGGCAGAAGGATCGCTGCAAGTTCGAGACCAGCCTGGGTTACAAAG
>NW_004955489.1:9167888-9181904 GCF_000276665.1 Chinchilla lanigera
ACCGAAAAGACACCATGCAGATATTGTAAAAACAAAGCAGAGACTTGAAGGAGACATATATTCAAAATTATTATTATTGTTGGGATAATTATTACTGATTAATTAATAATAATTACTATTATTGTTGTAACAGGGGTTGAACACAGGGGCTTCACTGTAAGCTCCATCCCCAGCTCCTATTTATTCATTTATTCATTTATTTGTACCTGGTGGCAGGGTATCGCTAATTTCCCCAGCCTGGGTTCCAAATGGCCATCCTCCCTTCTCAGACCCTTGGAGTACTGGGACTGCCGGCGAGCGCCACCACGCCACAATGAAACATTCTATCTGTCGTCATATCCACGTAAGAACGTACGTCTATCCGGAGTGGACTCCGGAATATATGCGCAACTATAAACGTACTTTTCAAGTACAAACACCGTGGCGAAACACGGACAAAGGTGCTGAACCAAGCCAGAGAAGGTTCTGGAACAATACGCAGAGGGCTTCCAGAGGGGTCCTCGGTGGCCATATTCCCCAACGGTCCCCTAGGACCAGGCTGAGAGGTTGGGGGAGGGGCACGCAAGGGTGCTCCTTAGGGTGCCAGCTGAGAGGACCTCTGGGGCTGACATGGCGCCACGGAGGACCACCCCGTGGCGCGTCCCCTTCCAAGTCCCTCCTCAGGGCCATAGCCAGAAGCCGGCCGCCCACTGCCCACCTCCCCACGGGGGGCCCACCGTCCTCAGCCCCCAGTGCCGCGGGCGTCGCCCCAGGAGGTGTCGGGGCAGTTGATACCTTCTCCCCGCCCGGCCGAGGCCCCCCAAACAGACACCCATTCTGGGCTGGCAGGCAGGGCGCCCCCTACACCCGCCCAGCCCAACGCTGAAGTCCCGACCTGGCAAAGCTGCCTGGAAGAGGTTCCCGACGGCTCCTCCATGGGACGGGAGAAGCGGGAGCACTTTCTGTGAATCCGCCCTCGAGGCCGACAACGTGCTCTCTCCTCAGCGTCTTCGTGCGTGTGTGCGTGGATGTGGGCGTGTCCACGGCGGGCGAGCAGCCAGTCCCGGGGAGGGGGGCTGGTCACGTGCTGCTCCTCCCGCCCCGCGCCGCCCCCCCCTTTCTTTGCGCTCCGACTGGGGAAGGTGTAGATGGGCTAGAGCCTCCAGTGCCTAAGCCTCATGCCCAGTGCCAACTTACAAAGACCCTGAGTCAGTCTCCAATGCCAAAAATAATAAAATAAAATACTGCTGGGCCGGGTGGCACTCACCTGTAATCTCAGCAGTCGGGAGGCCGCGATAGGAGGATCTCTACAAGTTCAAGGCCAGCCTGGGCTACATAGGCAGACCCTGTCTCAACATAAATAAATACATACACATACATACATAAAATCTTAAGGGCAGAGGATGTAGCTTTGTGTGAAGTCCCTGGGATCAATTCCCGCTAAACTAAATTTAAAACAAAACAGGCCATCTTGTTAAGGGAACCAGAGCGTTTTTTCACCGAGCAGGACTAGGCGGGACAATCAAGGCACCTGGAGTTAACAGAAAAGGGCACAGACCACGCTGATAGAGGCTAAGACATTTGTGTCAAGCTCGACAACTACTTCATGAGGACAGACTAGCAACTCGTTTTAGGAAGGAACCTGCCCCAAAGCAGACCTCAACTTATTCCTTGGGAAGAGGTGTTAGCAAAACTGGAAGGACATGAGGACAAGCCCCACATACTTTCGCATGGACAAGTCCCGAGAGTGGGTGCTTTTCGGGGGATGCCGTGCGGGTCAAATAGTGAAGACTGGGTGGGAGGAGAGGCTGGAGGAATGCCCTCCCCCAGGTGTTTGCTCCCATGATTAGTAGTGTGTTCTTGTCTACAGCTACCCAAGTGTAGGCTGCCAGTTTCAAGGCTACCCAGGAGCTGGGGACTGAAAGTGGTAATAGGCACCTTGAGGCACCAACAAGCTGATTTTTTCATGTTTACTGAATAAACGTGTGTGTGTGTGTGTGTGCACACGCACGTTTTACTGGGCATTAAACCCATGACCTCTGCACTGAGCTACATCAACAGCCCTTTTTAAATTTTTAGTTTTCAGACAAGGTCTAAGTCGCTAAATTGCCATGACTGGGCTCAACTTGAAGTCCTGCCTGAGCCTCCCACCATGCTGGGATTACAGGTACAGAGCAGCACTTGCCCCAGCCCCCCCAAATAAATACTCTTCAGGTTGCTCCAAACCTTGGACTCAATTCTGGAATTCCAAAATAGTTTTTTTTTAAATTCATCTTTGAGCCAGGCGTGGTGGCAGGAGGATCTCTGCAAGTTCCAGGCCAGCCTGGGCTACAAAGTGAGTCAAAGTCCAGCCTAAACTGCAGAGTGAGATCCTGTCTAAAACAAAACCACAAAACCTACAGAAAATAAACAAAACATAATAAAATAAAGTAAAATTCGTTTTTGATATGGGAGCTTCCTATGTCACCCAGGCTGGCCCTGAACTCCAAGGCTCAAGCAGTCTTTCTGCTTCAGTCTCCTAGTTGGGGCTACAGACTGCATCACCATGCCCAGCTGAGAACATTTATTTTGGCAGTGTTTGCCAGTGCCTTCTTTGCTTCTGTTCTTTTAAAGTAACATTTTTAGCATGTTTTACAATACACAATAATTACCTTCATTCTGGAGAACTGGTGCATATACAAAGTGTGTCTTCTCGGCTCTTCCCTTGATTCCCTTCCCATCTCCAAAAGCCAGTCTCCCTCATTCCTGTCATCTCTACTGCATTTTCCTCTTGAAATTACTTTATTTTGGGTTTCTCATCTAAGAGAAACCATGTAATATTTAACCTTCTGTTTCTGATTTATTTCACTTAGCATTATGGACTCACAGTGCATCCATTTTCCTACAAATGACTCAAACACATTCTTCTTTATGGCCAAGTAGTACTCCATTGTGTAGAAATAACACGTTTTGCTTGGCCATTCGTCTGTTGATGGGCATATAAGCCACGTCCATAATTTGCTTATCATGAATTGTGGTGCTACAAACATGGGTATGCATATACCACTGGAAAGTGATTTTTTTTTAACTCTTTGAGGAATATGCCCAAGAGCAATATACCCGGGTCAAATGAAATTTCTATTTTTAATTTTTGGCAGGATCTCCATACTGATTTGTGTAGTGGTTGCACTAATTTACATTCCCATGAACATTGTTGAACTATTCCTTTTCCTCCACAACTCTGGCAGCATTTGCTGATTTTTGAGTTCCTGATGATAGCCAATCTTACTGGAGTAAGATGGAATCTCAGTGTTGATTTATAGTTTTCTAATGGCCAGAGATGCTGAACATTTTTTCATTTACCTCCTGGCCATTTGTAAATTCCTTTGAGAGATGTCTGTTCATTTTTTAAATTAACTAATTAATGAATTAATTTGTAGCAGGAATCAAACTCAAGGCCTCAAACTTGCCAGGGAGGTGCAGTGCCACTGAGCTACATCCCCACCTGTCTATTCATTTTAATTGACCATTTAAAAATTTTTTTTTGTACCGGGAATCGAACACAGGACCTTGCACGTGCCAGGCAGGCGCTTGCGCCACTGAGCTATATCCCTGCCCTAACTGACCATTTTTGATTGAGTCTTTTTGGAGAAGGCCTACTTTTTTCTATTCCTTTATATTTTGTAGATATTCATCCTCTGTCCAGGAGTAGGTGGCAACATTTTTTCTCCTATTCTGTAGGTTATCTCTTCAATCTGGTGGTTATTTCCTTTGTTATGTAGAAACTTTTCAGTTTCATATACAGCAATGCCATTTTGTGATTTACTGGTGTTAGCTCTTACACAACTGGTGTTTTGTTTAGGACATCCTTACCTTTGCCTGTGTCTGGAAGATTTTAACCTGTTTTATCTTCCAGCATATTTTGTGTTTCTGGTTTTTTTCTAGTTCTTTGATTGATTTTGATTTGATTTTAGTACAGGATGAGAGATACAGGTCTAGATTCATTTTTCTGCACATGGATAACCACTCCAGCACTGGTTGTTAGGTTTTTTTTTTTTTTTTGCTCCCACTCCCCCACCCCCGGTACCGGGAATTGAACTCATGACCTTGCACTTGCTAGGCAGGCTCTATGCTGCTGAGCTAAATCCCCAGCCCCCGAGCACTGGTTGTTAAAGCGGACATCTTTTCAAATCCTATGTGCTTTCCACCCTTCTTTCAAAGAGCAGATAGCTAACCCATAGGGCATCTTTCTGCAGCCTAACTTCTGCCCCATTGCTCTGCATGTGTATTTCTGTGGTAGGTAGTACCATACTGTTTTTAACCACTGTGATTTTGTAATATAATTTGAAATCCAGGCCTGTACTGCCCAATGTTTTGTTCTTGTGATTTAGGAGTGCTTTGTCTGGACATGCCTTTCTCTCCATGAAACATTTTAAGGAGCTAGAAATCTGAAGAATTAGGCTTTCCTTTATTTACATTGTTTCTGTTTTGTTTCTGAAGGAAGCACAGAAAGGCAGTGCCTGCCTGCAATGAAAAGCCATGGATATAAGTCCTGAGCTGTTGCTTCTTTCCTTGGCCCTGGTGAAAGTCACATGGTGAGGTAAGTGCAGAGAGCCTATTAGGTGTTTGTTTTATAATTTTATGTAGGAAGTTGCCCAGAATTTATTGTTTCTAAGTAAATTACCCCAAGCATAATGGCTGAAAAACCACATGCAGTTGTTTGTGTATGGGATCTTGATTCTCTGCTTTGGGCCTTAAAAGACTGGAATCAAAATTAGGGGCAAACTGTGTTCTCATGCAGAAAGTCTGAGGTGGAATTTGCTTTGAAATTCCTTGAGATTTTTGTCGGAATCCAGTGTCTTCCTTTGTGGGAATGGGGTCCTTAATTTCTTGCTCGCTGTGACAAGAAGCTCACTCTCAATTCACAGAAGCCATTACTGGATTTTTCCATGTGGCCCTTTCTCTACCTTCAAATCAGCAAGGGCACATCGTGTTCCTAGCTCATCTTCTTGTGCTGCCAATCGGAAATGGTGCTCTACTTTTAAATGGCTTGTGGTTGCAGGTCAGGCCCACTGAGAGAATCCTCTACATGAAGATCAACTGACATCTGCAAATCTCTGTTTGTCCTACAATCTAATTTTGAGAGGAATATCAGAGAGTAGAGTTGATTTGGAACCATCTTAGAATTCTTCCAAATAAAGACAGAGGAGTTAATGTAACAACAATTGGAGTCCTGAATTTTGGGCCATTCCTAATGCACAGGATTTGTAGCTCCAGCCACTTCCTAATCCATAGGACTTGGAGCTCCAGCACCTGAGCGTGGCATTTTTCTATCCCTTTCATTTGATAAGGGAGCACTTCTTTGCATACACATCCCTTTGACTCGATGGACCAGAAAATACCCAGGTAAGATAGGCAGACAAGCTTGCATGGTAACCTGATGTTCCCAGATTAAATATTTAGTCTCTACTAAGGTTCAATAACAAGTCAAATGTTTCTCAGTAGTACCCGAATACACATTTATGTCTCTGGGAAGTTAAAGCCAAGTCAGAGATGGGGTCTTATCACCATTGAGAAATCTGATTATTTCCCTGTTCTATTGTACCATCACCTCTATGCAGGGTTATGGGGCTCCTTTCAGTATGAATGGAAGAACGTGTAACAGTATAAACTTCAGTTCCTCAGGGAACCTCCACTTCATACATAAGTTTTGGGATCCTTAACCTAGTCATGCCTGGAATTAGATTGATTCAGGGACCCTAAGGAGATCATGTCTGGAATGCAGGAGACCTTAAAGAATATTTATTCCTACTCTTGTGTCCAGCAGTTAAAGCCAGTGAACACTGTAACAACCTAATTCACCCAGGATTGGTAATTATCATGTACCCCAATAATAAGTGTTTAGGTTACTCCACTAGGAAAAAGAGTTTGACCATGAAGTTTCTTGCAGCAAGTAAAGGAAATGTTGAATGTGTATGCTGAGAGGCAAAATCTACAATTATGAGAGTCATTTCCTTATATTGATGTACCAGTGTTTGTGGGGGAGGGGGTACAGCCGTGATCTTCTCCATCCCCCAAGTTCTTACAGGGGTAGTACAGAAATTATCCTTTGTATAGGAAGAAGGAAAAAGGTTCCACACTCTCTGGTTTTCTGTAAATCCATATGCTGTTCAAAATCAGAGGGTTAGCATGAAAGGCCAGTTATTAAAGAAGAAAAACAAAGGAGAGAAAAAGATGGTGGCGGCTGGTGATTGCACACACAGGAACCAAATATTTTTGGTTTTGACCACACTCCCCTCCTTAGCTTGCCTACATAAAATGTATTACCAGGAGTTAACTTTGTTTTTCGGTATTTCAGATACAGCATTATTAAAGTTAAGGTGTGAATTAGGTAGCAGAAGCATAAGCAAGTCCTAAACATTAAAAAAAAAAAAACCCTGGACTTTGTGTCCTCTTTAGCAAATATATGAATGTGTATTTGTAAACTGGGAAACTTGCCTCATGTTAGGCAGAAATATGACTTTCTTTTTGTCTTTATAGACTAAGTATGGTTCAAGGAGATGTGCATATCATAGAGGAGGGAGGGCGTGGCAAAGCTGGCGAAATGAGCAGGACCTGTCAATTGCAGGGTACCAGGGTGGTGTCAGATGATTCACAGAGCCTTGTATGTAGAACTTCTCCAGGGCTTCCACGAGATGCAGAGAGCATAAAGGAATCCAGATGTTACTGTAGCCCACGCTACATCTTCTGGAAACAGAGTGCCCTCTTACTTTTGCTTTTTGCCCCTTTTTCCCTTTGTTCTGCCCAAATTCACTCTGCGGAGCTAGTTCTTCCATTATGTCTTCACCCCTTGCATTTTTTTTTTTTTTCTTTTTTTGGTCTTTTTGAGACAGGGTCTCTCTAAGTAGTTCAGGCTGGCCTTGAGCTCACTTTGTAGCCCAGGCTGGCCTCGAACTCACAGCCATCCTCCTGCCTCAACCTCCTGAGTGCTGGGATTACAGGCTTGTGCCACCAAGCCAGGTAGACCCCTCCCATTTTCCATACAATTTTGGCACCATTTTTGCTTGTATCGTCCAGTTCTTTGTTGGAGGCAAGAAGGACCTGGAATACTTTTAATTGGCCTGCCATTTTTAAATGAAGTACCCAAAAATATTTTGGTGTAGCCAGCCAAGAGTAGGGCTCAGGTACTGGAGACCAAGGTAAAGCTCATGATGGGCACAATTTTTGTTTCTCTCTGGGAGGCTTTTTTCTTGTCTCCTTCATCCCTTTATTCTTTCCCTTAAACTGAAAATTGGGGAATTCTTTCCAGGGCACCAGGGAGGGCCTTCCTGGCCCAGCGTGGAGATGTAGAAGGGAATGTTGACTTTTGTTTTTCTTTCAGGCTGCCTGCTCAGGGTATGCCTTGGTTTCCAAATTTGCTTGTTGTACTTTGGTACTCTTTTTGGAAATTAACTTAGTCTCCACTGCTTAACCCAGTTTTATGACTGGTTTTTCTTTCTTGGTTTGTATTGAATTTGTTTGCTACCCCCTTTTAAAAAAAAGTTAATGTGGTCACCACTTGCCCTAGCGTGTAAATGGCTTTTTCTAGGTTTGTGATTTGGTTGGGGGCGCTGCCACAGTACCTTGCCACGTAGCCAGCAGCCATATTGCCTTGTCACATGGCCAGCCAACAGCTTGTCTTCTGTGATTATGTGTAACTTTTATGTGGGTGTACATCACCAGCTGCCACCATCTTTTGCTCTATCTCCTTGTTTTCTCTTTTCTAATAACTGGCCTTATGTGCTAACCCTCTGATTTTAAGCAGCATATGGGTTTATGGAAAATTAAAGAATGGTACCTTTTTCTTTTTTCCTGACCAAAGGAAAAATTGTGTACTATCACTTCAAAAACTGGGGAAACCTTTAAGTAGGTGGGGCAGAGCTACAACCAGAAGATCCTGTAGCCTCAGGCAAATACCTATCCGGAAGCTGAGGGTGGCTGTAGGCCTGCAGGCATCACCAGAGGCCTGCTTCCATCCCCTGCAGGCAAGACCATATTATCCAGCTCCAGGGTGTAGAGGCAAACACAAGGGGAAAAAAATGTGTTTGTTTTAAAATGTACAAGGCTTTAGGCCAGAACTGAACACCAGCAGTACTGCACTCTCTGGTCCAAGAGCCTGCCTGAGGCTATTGTCGCCTGGCTTTTGTGCTTCCCTGTTTAAATGCAGATAAGTTAAAGACCTACGCCCCTGCCTGAACAGAACAGTGCTTAACATTTAAAGACCTAACTAAAGTAACTGTGACTATATAAAAACAGAGCTATCCTCCTTCTTACTACTTTTTCCAGCAGAGCAAATGCAAGAGATGTTTTCTCGCAGGGTTTCACTCTGGTTATGTAGAGACATCAAGAGACTCGAAATATCAGCTGAGTCATCCGACGCTCAGAATACAAGTCCTCCAGGGATTCCAGATGCAAGTTGGACCGTCAAGGTGTTCAACTAAGTGGCTAAGGGAACTTTGCTTGGGAAAGTTCCACCCTGACTTCATCGCAGTTAAAGGACAAGTGAGGCCAACAAGTGGCTTCACCCGCTTCTCTCTAATGAGTTAATGGGTCCAAATATGGAGGAAAAAAGGCCTCTGAGCAGGGGCTTTCTTCTGTGTTTAGTGATGCTGGCAGTCCTTGGACAGCGATGTCTGTGTAGTCTGTGTTAGGGTCTCACAAGGGACACACCGAAACGCTCAGGTCCCCTGTCCCCTCCTTATGCATGGGACACCACCTTAAGGAGTGCAGGCTTAGTTGTCTTCCTCTCTCTATAGGCCCCAAACCAAGCCAATAGGAAACCTCTTGGGTCTCCTCACCACACAGACTCTACTGACTTTGCCACTAAGCCATATCCTTGATGAATGGGACAGGTTTGATCCTGACAGTTTAAAACAAGAAGAGCTTATCTACTATAGTAACACAGTCTGGGTTTAACACAAACTGGGAGGTGGCAAAAGATGGGTAAGGGATGTACTTTATTTTATTTATTTATTTATTTTTGGCTTTTTCTCCAGTACCGGAAACCGAACTCACAACCTTGCGCTTGCCAGGCAGGCGCTTTTGCCGCTGAGCTAAATCCCCAGCCCCAGGGATGTACTTTAAAGTACGAAACTATTCTCCAGTTAGAGTGCTACTGCTTGAAACGGGAAAGGTGGAATGAAATGCCCTATGTTCAAGCTTTTGTAATTCTTTATAAAAGGGAATGCTCAAGAACTATTGTACTTAGTGTAGGCCCCAAGGAAGACAAACATATGGTGGATGACCCTGTTCTAAGAGACCCATTTGTGCCTCACAGTGATCTCAGTCTTGCTGATCTATTTAGAGAGGATAACCACACTAGGAAGTCTCCTCGACCTGCCCGTTATAATCCTCAGACCAATAAATCCGGTCCATCCGCTCTAAGTAACCAAGGGACTCCATTAGAGCCTACTGCCCCAGAGGAGCCCAACACTCCTCAGCTCCCTTGGCAGCCTCCTCAGGCAGCCCTCAGTCCCTCTGGGTACCCACACAGACAGCTTCAAGCCCTGCAGATTGAAACTGAAATGGTGCTTCTTACTACTTTGGCTCACAACTTGCCCTGCCCCTAACAGAAGTCCCAGAAATGGAAGGAAATACTCGAGTACAGGTTCCTTTTTCAGCCACAGATGTCCCATAGTGCAAGGAAAGATTAGGCCAACTGTTAGAAGATGCTAGTCAGTTTGCTAATGGGTTCCAAACTTTGACCCTTGTTTTTGACTTATCATGGTGAGATGTCCAATTCATCTTGGCCACTTGCTGTACTTCAGATGAAAGAGAGAGTCCTGTAGGAGGCTAGGACCTATGCAGATGGACAATACGCTTTGCAAGGGGAAGGAAACTACCTTGGAACAGCTATTCTCCCTTCAACAGAGCGAAACTAGGACTGAAATGATGTATAGTACGCTAGCTGCTCTTGTCATGGCGATAGAAAGGTGCATTAAAAAGTCAGTTAATTATGATAAAATGAGTAGAATTTTAGAGGGCACAATCCAGCTTTGTTTCATAACCGATTAGCAGAGGCCTTCCACAAGTATACTAATACAGATCCATCTTCTGGGCAGGCAGAGGCACTAAGGGGACAACATTTCATCTGTTGGTTGGCCTCAGATAAAGGCCATAAGCTACAAAAACTTCAGATGGGGCCACAGATACTGATAGCCTATTTGCTGGACATGGCCTTTTTGTGTCCTATAATCAGGACCCTGAGGAGAGACAAGAGAAAAGCTGAGCCTATAACTATTCCAGTTGGTAATACTTTCAACCCACCCAGGTCGTCTAGGGAAAAACACATGGGCAACCAAGGAGAGCCTTCCTGTTTCAAATGCAAAGGAACTGAAAACTGGGCATGAAACTGCCTGGACCCTGTTCTAAATGTGAGGCAGCTAATGCACCTCCATCTCACTGGAGGTTGGACTGTCCATGCTCCCAGAGAGAGGCTAGACCAGCCAGAACCTTTGTATCCTGCTCTGATGACTGCCAGTTCCCACGGGAACCTGCAGTGCCTCCGTCCATGTACATCACCAACTCCTCTGAGGAACCCTGGAGTCCTTGGATGTCATGTAGTCTTGGATGTCATGGGTGAGCCAATTTAACCACTTATACATACAAGGGTAGCTCATGCTGTTTTGATTTTCTTTTCTGAAAAACTCTCCTCTGAGCCTATAATCATTGTTGGGGTGAAGGGGGCCTCTAATCAGAGATTCTTTATTTCTCTGTTGTCCAAATGTTGGCCACTCTTGCGACCAAGTAATCTCCTCTTCCTATGCAGGCAGGCAGGACATCACTGATCTGCTCTTCTAAGAGGAGGTGTGCTTCACTGATGGAAGCAGCTTTGTCAGTCCTTTATAAAACACAGGAAATTCTACAACTCCTAGAGGTAGCCATCTTTCTAGAACATGACCAGACCACAGAGACGTGTCTGAAATCTCCCTGAAAAATCCAAAGGCTGATAGGCAAAAAGGGAAGCCCTACAACCCCTTGAGACTCTAGCCTTATTTCTAATTCTTGGGGAACAATTAAGACCGGTCTATGCTCCCAGGAGGATAAATGGGCCTTAGGACAAGGAAGAATTAAAGAGACTCCAGCGGTATTTAGGAAACAAACTGGTCTCTTCAGAGTGAAAATGGACATTCTTTTACCTCCCAAATAACTCAGGGAGTGGCAAAGGCTTCTTTCCACTTGGCAGTCTCAACCTGGAAAGGCAGAGAGAGCTAACCAGAGCCTGAAGTGAGTTCTGGCAAAATTTTGCCAAGAGACCTCTGAGTCCTGGCTCAGATTGCTACCAACAGCACTCATGAGGGTTTATAGCATCTCCAAAACTGGGCTCTTTGAGGCCATCTGAGATGCTATATGGAAGGCCATCTCTATACTCTGATATGATAGAAGACCCAGAGACTAGAAGACTCTTACAATATTTCATCAATTTGGGCCTATGTTGTACTATGGCTAGTACAACAAGCTATCCATATGTATGGGAACAGAGTCCTGGCCAGCCCCTGGCCCAAGGAGATCACCTAGTGTCTGCTGTGGAGACCAAGGGCTTGTGAAAACTTGCAGAAGACCAGTTAGAGCCAAAATGGAAAGGCTCCTTCTCAGTGGTCCTTGAAACACCCACTGCAATAAAGGTGGCAGAGAGATAATTGGATTCATCTTTCCAGATTAAAGCTAGTCCCACCTGAATGTCTAAGGAACAAAATCACCCAGCTGGGCATGGTAGTACATGCCTGTAATCCCAGTACTTGGGAGGCTGAGGCAGGAGGATCTTGAGGCAAGAGGATTGTTGAGAGTTCGAGGCCAGCCTGGGCTACAAAGTGAGCTCAAGGCCACCTGAATTGCATAGGGAGACCCTGTCTCAAAAAGACCAAAAAAGAAAACAAACAAACAAAAAAAACAAGATCACCCAAAACAAAAAAGATACCCGTGTGAACCTCCGGAAGATTTGAGATTTCTCTTCAAAAAGCAAGGCTCTGGTGCTTCTGCAGATAAGTTAACAAGATAAGCACAAAAAAACAAGGCTCCAGTGCTGCTACAGATAGGTAAACAAGATAAGCACAAAAAAGCAAGGCCCCAGTCCTGCTACAGATAAGTAAATAAGGCCATGGCTCTCAGACCTTGATAATTTATCTCATATACCTCTCTAACATGCATTTTTATCTACAGGAAGCATGGAAATCTGACTTGCTCCTCACATTTGGGCTAATAGTAAAATTTTTTTCTCCCACCAAACATGCAGCTCAATAATCACTAACCCTTTATTTTTTGACTGGTTTTTCTTTCTTCAACCCAGCCACAAGCCACAACACTTGAAGAAGCTACAGAAGACAGAGACCTCCACTCCTTCAGCACCCTATAAAGATTTATGAGATTTTTTTACTTTTTATATATATTTTTTTGTCTTTTTTGGGGGGGTTACCAGGAATCAAACTCAGCACCTTGCACTTGCCAGGCAGGCACTCGGTTGTCTTTTTGAGACAGGGTCTCATTAGGCAGTTCAGCCTGTCTTTGAACTCACTTTGTAGTCAGTGTTGGCCTCGAAATCACAGCAACCCTTCTTCTCAGCCTCCTAAGTGCTGGGATTATAGGCATGTGCGATCACACCTGGCAGATTTATGAGATTTCTGTCTCTCGGGTGGAAGTGATATAGGAAGTAGGGCACGGCGAAGCTGGCTGGAGAAATGGGTGGGACCTGTCACTTGCAGGATCACAGAATGGCGGTTCTCAGGACCCTGTATATAGAATTCCTTGCAGGCTCCCATGAGTGTGGACAGCATAAAGAGACCAGATGCCATAAGGGGCCCCTCTTTCGACTCCTCACGACGGTCCACTCCGTGTCTTCTAGACAGAGTGAACTTTTAATTTTGCTTTTTATCTTTTTCTCTCTTTGTTCAGCCCAAGCTCACTCTGCAAAGCTAATTCTCCCCTTACCCCCTCACCCTTCGCTTTTCAAATAAACCTTTGGCAGTGTTTTTGGCTTGTCTCATCCAATTCTTTGTTGGAGGCAAGAAGCACCTGGAATAGTTTTAATTGGCAAGGCATTTTAAAAGGAACTACCTGGCTGGCATCTCCTCTACCTTACACTGGATTCTTCTTCAGTCTTTCTCATTTGGGCAAGGTGTTTGTGTTTAGCTCTGTGAGGCAGGGTCCTGGGATCTACAGGATACCCTTGCCATTCGAGGTCAGGGCCAACAAGCATAGAAATATATTTGTCTGTCTTGATTGGGTTCCAGAACATGTTTGTATGTTTTAGTTTGTTTCCTTCCCTACCACAGTGGAGGCGACAGAGCCTTACTGAGACTTCTTAACCACATCTCATAATTACATAAGGCTGATTTTCTGTAACAGCAGCAATAAATATCTTTTTCCTGGCCTTTTAGTTGAACTCTGATATGAGAAGGAAGATGAGGCCAAGGATATAGCTCAGCAGTACAGCACCTGCCTGGCAAGCATGAGGTCCTAAGTTCAATCCCTGGTACAAAGTAAATAAATAAATAAATAAATAAATAAATAAATAAAAAGTAAGATGCATTCATCTGCTACCACTGTTAAAAGCCAGGCCACCTCAAGAGGAACTGCCTTAAGAAGCCCCCTGGGCCATGCCCTGAATGCAAAGGAGACCACTGGATATCGGTCTGCCTTCTGAAGCGGAGGCTCCAGAGCTCAGACCCATCCTACCAGTTAGTCCAACAGGAATGAGGGGGCCCGGGGCATACTCTGCCCTCTCCCTCTGGCCAGACTGTCATCTCCACGGAGGAGCCCCGGAGGAACAAGAAAACAGCCCGTTGCTAAACACAGGTGCAAGTCTCTCGGTCCTTCTTTTCAATCCTGGCCTTCCTTCCAGCCGTCACACCTCAGCGAAAGGAGTCACTGGTGAGGAAGTAATATGCTATTTTTCACAACCCTTAGGCTGTAACTACTTGTTAGATCCTTCTTGTGTATCTCTGTCTTCCTGAGAAACCACTTTGAAGATACCACCATGTATTACAGCAGCCATTGATATTTTCCTACTAATCTATCCATAAG
>NW_004955489.1:9182004-9185121 GCF_000276665.1 Chinchilla lanigera
AAAAAACAAAAAACAAAAAACAAAACAAAACAAATATACTGGTGAAATGCCAAACATTTTCTCCCCAAATTTGTAAACAAGGACCACTCACATCTACTCTATGATGTTCTGGAAGGCCTAAAAAGTTCAATAATACCAGGGAAATATAAAAATATAAATTCTGAAAAGGAGAAAGTAAAATTGTCATTATTTGCAGATGACATTTCTGTATAGAAACAATATTCCAAACAATATAAAACCACTAGAGTTAAAAAATGATGATAGCCAAGTTCCTAGATGTAGGGACAAACACCAAAACCCACAACAAATAATTAGAAAACCAAATTTGAAAGACCATAAAAAACGGTGCGCAAACAGAGAACCTAGGAACACATCTAATGAAGGTCACACCACAGCATTCCATGACAAGTACCAACATTACCCTCAAGAAATAGAAAGCAACAGGCTTCCCATGGATTGGGAATTCAGTCCTGTTGATTCTCCCCAGAATGATTACCCCTAACATATAGAAAATGCCTCCATGTCGTTTTGTTGAAAGTTGGCAAGCAGCCACGCATGGTGGCACACGCCTGTAATCCCAGCACTTGGAAGGCTGAGGCAGGAGGATCGTCGCCAATTAGAGACCAGCTCGGGCTACAAAGTGAGCTCAAGGTCAGCCTGAACTGCACAGCGAAACCCTGCCTCAAAAAGACAAAAAAGAAAAAAAAAGTTGGCAAGTGGTCCATAAAAAGTCTATAGAAAGCATAAAACTTTGAACATCCAATCCTCCAGAACAAGTCAGAAGACACACAGTGCCAACTATGAAATTTACTATAAAAGGCAACACAATGAAACCCACCTGATAGTGCAGCAAAGACGGACAAATACAAGTCTGGGGCATATTGGGAGCCTGGGAACCATTAGGGTAGTGCCAAATTGCTAGATCATGACACTGGAGCCAGCAAGGCATTGTGGAGGAGACCGTCCTCTCGATGACAATTCCCTTCACAGCAAACAGGACACACAGACCTCGAATGAGAGGCCTAGAGGGAAATGTAGGATTCTGTCTTCACGGATTGAGGGTAGGCAAAGTGTTTTAAAGCACGAAAACACTAATCATAAATAGGAGACTGATTAATGGAATCGTGAATTTGTGGTCACCGAAAAGACACCATGCAGATATTGTAAAAACAAAGCAGAGACTTGAAGGAGACATATATTCAAAATTATTATTATTGTTGGGATAATTATTAACGATTAATAAAAAATAATTACTATTATTGTTGTAACAGGGGTTGAACACAGGGGCTTCACTGTAAGCTCCATCCCCAGCTCCTATTTATTCATTTATTCATTTATTTGTACCTGGTGGCAGGGTATCGCTAATTTCCCCAGCCTGGGTTCCAAATGGCCATCCTCCCTTCTCAGACCCTTGGAGTACTGGGACTGCCGGCGAGCGCCACCACGCCACAATGAAACATTCTATCTGTCGTCATATCCACGTAAGAACGTACGTCTATCCGGAGTGGACTCCGGAATATATGCGCAACTATAAACGTACTTTTCAAGTACAAACACCGTGGCGAAACACGGACAAAGGTGCTGAACCAAGCCAGAGAAGGTTCTGGAACAATACGCAGAGGGCTTCCAGAGGGGTCCTCGGTGGCCATATTCCCCAACGGTCCCCTAGGACCAGGCTGAGAGGTTGGGGGAGGGGCACGCAAGGGTGCTCCTTAGGGTGCCAGCTGAGAGGACCTCTGGGGCTGACATGGCGCCACGGAGGACCACCCCGTGGCGCGTCCCCTTCCAAGTCCCTCCTCAGGGCCATAGCCAGAAGCCGGCCGCCCACTGCCCACCTCCCCACGGGGGGCCCACCGTCCTCAGCCCCCAGTGCCGCGGGCGTCGCCCCAGGAGGTGTCGGGGCAGTTGATACCTTCTCCCCGCCCGGCCGAGGCCCCCCAAACAGACACCCATTCTGGGCTGGCAGGCAGGGCGCCCCCTACACCCGCCCAGCCCAACGCTGAAGTCCCGACCTGGCAAAGCTGCCTGGAAGAGGTTCCCGACGGCTCCTCCATGGGACGGGAGAAGCGGGAGCACTTTCTGTGAATCCGCCCTCGAGGCCGACAACGTGCTCTCTCCTCAGCGTCTTCGTGCGTGTGTGCGTGGATGTGGGCGTGTCCACGGCGGGCGAGCAGCCAGTCCCGGGGAGGGGGGCTGGTCACGTGCTGCTCCTCCCGCCCCGCGCCGCCCCCCCCTTTCTTTGCGCTCCGACTGGGGAAGGTGTAGATGGGCTAGAGCCTCCAGTGCCTAAGCCTCATGCCCAGTGCCAACTTACAAAGACCCTGAGTCAGTCTCCAATGCCAAAAATAATAAAATAAAATACTGCTGGGCCGGGTGGCACTCACCTGTAATCTCAGCAGTCGGGAGGCCGCGATAGGAGGATCTCTACAAGTTCAAGGCCAGCCTGGGCTACATAGGCAGACCCTGTCTCAACATAAATAAATACATACACATACATACATAAAATCTTAAGGGCAGAGGATGTAGCTTTGTGTGAAGTCCCTGGGATCAATTCCCGCTAAACTAAATTTAAAACAAAACAGGCCATCTTGTTAAGGGAACCAGAGCGTTTTTTCACCGAGCAGGACTAGGCGGGACAATCAAGGCACCTGGAGTTAACAGAAAAGGGCACAGACCACGCTGATAGAGGCTAAGACATTTGTGTCAAGCTCGACAACTACTTCATGAGGACAGACTAGCAACTCGTTTTAGGAAGGAACCTGCCCCAAAGCAGACCTCAACTTATTCCTTGGGAAGAGGTGTTAGCAAAACTGGAAGGACATGAGGACAAGCCCCACATACTTTCGCATGGACAAGTCCCGAGAGTGGGTGCTTTTCGGGGGATGCCGTGCGGGTCAAATAGTGAAGACTGGGTGGGAGGAGAGGCTGGAGGAATGCCCTCCCCCAGGTGTTTGCTCCCATGATTAGTAGTGTGTTCTTGTCTACAGCTACCCAAGTGTAGGCTGCCAGTTTCAAGGCTACCCAGGAGCTGGGGACTGAAAGTGGTAATAGGCACCTTGAGGCACCAACAAGCTGATTTTTTCATGTTTACTGAATAAACGTGTGTGTGTGTGTGTG
>NW_004955489.1:9188102-9247238 GCF_000276665.1 Chinchilla lanigera
TTGATAATCTCCTACCTCTTTTGTCTGTAGCTCACTATTATTTGTCTATTTGTTTTCTGAGAAACTATCTTATAGATAACAATATGTAAAACAATAACCATTGATAATTTCCTACCACTTTGTCTATAATTTGGAAAGCCCCCCGTATTATTATGCTATCCTTCTTTTACTCTTTAAAATAAAAATTAAAAAAAAATCATTGCCAAATCCACGGTCATTAAGGTTTACTCCAAAATTTTCAAGAGTTTTATGGTTTTAAGTCCTAATATTTAGGTACTGATCAATTTTGAGTTAATTTTTGCATATGAGGTAAGGGTCCAACTACTGTTACTAATGTAACTAGTTCACCTCCATTATGGTGGTTACTTTGTATGATTTCAGTGTTTTAATTTTCACTTGTTTTGTGGCCTAGGATTGACTATCCTAGAGAATACTCCATGAACACTTTAGAAAAATGTGAACTCTACTGTCATTGAGTAGAGTGTTTTTATAAGTATTGTTCGGCCTAATTGGTTTATGGTATTGCTCAGGTCCTTTATTTCCTTATTCATCTTCTGACTACTTGTTCTATCCATTATTGAAGTCTCCAACTATTATTATAGAACTCTATTTCTCCCTTTAAACTGAATTAGTTGTATTTACTTTGAGGAGCTTGTTTCATGCTTATGGTTAGAATTTTTATTTCTTGAAAGATTGATCTATTTATCACTTTCTAAGATCCTTCTTTGTTTCTTGTTACAATTTTTGATTTCAAGTCTGTTTTGTCTGATGTTAAGACAGCCACTCATGTTGCCTTTGGCTGCAGTTTGTATGGATTACCTGTGTTTATCTTTTTACTTTCTATCTACTTGTGATTTTAAACCTCAAGTGAGTCTCTTGTGCAGAGCATGCAGTTGAATTGCATTAAAAAAGAAAACTTGCTCAATCTTCAGCAAACAACTTTACTGAGATATAATTCACATGCCATGTAATCTATTTTATGTGTACGATGCAGTGGCTTTTAGTAGATTAAATTAAAGATATTCCTCATTTAATGACCTGTTTAACTACCTACCTGTTTAATGACTGTTCAGACTTAACACTGAGGCTGTTTGGACTTATTACCTACCCCTTGGACTTCCAACTCGTCTTTTTTTTGTACAGTTCTGTACATCTTTTCTATGGAAACCCAATGTCTTTTTTTTTTTTCATACAGCACGCCTTGTACTGTAATTTTTGCTGATTATACTGTATAGTATACTAGTGATGTTTTATGTTGTTATACATTACAGTACTGCATGTGAGTTTACAAATAAAAACAAAGTCAACAAGTTTGAGTTTCCTTTAGCCATCTCTTTGCCCTACTGTAATGGACGTACTGTATACAAGTCCTCATTTAGAGACCGATTCATTTAACAACATAGTTACAGGAACAGGACTCGGTTATTAAGTGAGTAACATATTAATTTTCAAAAGTCATAGTCAAATATAATATAAGCTTTGGTATTTTAGTCAGTTTTAGTTATGCAATTGAGTGGTTTAACTACATTCACAATGCTACACAACCATCACCAGTAGCACCAAACCCTTTTCATCACCCAATGTATTATCCCCTCCCTCTTTCCCTAAACTAAAAAGTACAGATAACCCATGCAGTTACTTCCAGTGGTGTTCTTTATTGCTTCCTTTTTTTCTTACTATCCTTTCATTTCAGCCTGAGGATGTATTAGCACATTTCTCATAGGGGACTCTACTAGTGATAAATTCCCTTAGTTTTGTTTATCTGAGGAGGTCTTTCTGTATGTGCTGGAGATCAAACACAGGGCCTTGTGCATTCTAGTGTTCTACGACTGAGTTACATTCCCCACTCCCTCTTTAGCACTTTACACACCTTCTAGCCTCTTGTGCTTCTGATGAAAAATCAGCTGTTAATATTAGTGCAGATCCCGTATGTGTGACAAGTATTTTCTAGATTCACTTTGTGAATAATTTATGTCTCTCAGTGTATTCTGAGTTTTATCTTTGCATTTCTTTTGGCTTGTTGGGTGTATAGATCTGTCTTTTATTAAAATGGGGAGTTTGGGGCCAATGTTTCATTAAATATTTTTTACGCTGTTCTCTCCTGTTTCCAGAGATCCTATTATGTAGATATTATGCTTGATGATATCCCCTAGGCTAAGGATAAATCTCTTGGATTCTGTTAATTTTTCTTAATTTTTTCCTTTCTCTTCCTCATATTGGATCATTTCAGTCAACCTATTTTCAGGTTCAGATTCTTTCTTCTGTCTGCTCATGTCTGGTTAGAGAATTTTCCATGTCAGTTATTGTATGTTTTAGGTCTATAATTTCTATTTGGTTCCCTTTAATACTTCTCTCTGTAAGCATTCTGTTTATACAGCTTTCTTCTGGTTTTATTCTTTACCCTAAACAATGTGCTGGCTTCGCTCATTTCTTTGATCATAATTAGGACAGTTGGTTTAAAGTATTTGTGTGTGCTGTCCAATTCCTATGCCTTCTCAGTGACAATTTGTTACTCTCTCCCCTCACTACTGGCCTATATACTTCCTTGTCTCTTTGCATGCTTCTTTCTATTGAAAACTGGAAAATTTCAATATTATATGATGACTGGAAATTCTGAATCCTGCTAGGATTAATTGCTGTCACTTGCTGTGGGTTATAGAGGGATATTAACTCTTCTAAACTGTGTTTTTTTGTCATATATAGTCTGTTGCCTTAACTTAGAGGTCAGCTAGTGTTTCACCACAGATTTCCTCAAATTCCTGGAGTAAAAAGAAAAATACTCTCCAGACCTTAGTTAAGTGGCACCTTGGTGCTCATTGCTGATTGATTTCAGGAGGTGTGGAGTACCAAAAGTGACGAGTACCAAACAAACTGTATTGTCTAGAAAGGGTAGCAAATCATGAGGCAGTTAACACTGACAAGTTCTAATTCATGAATCAATAGCAAACACAGATGAAAACCGGGACCAAATCTTTGTCAAAATGCACTGAGTATCAAATTCGATGAGTTTTAAAGTAATCAAGTACCAAAGTGTGACTGTAAATTGGCCCTATACTGGGATACTCCTTTAATATTAAAGCAGGCTGTGCTGTTTACAACTTGCCTTAGCTTTTCATTTCCTTCATGCACTGAGTCTAAAGATTAGAGAGAAGGCCAGGCGTAGTGGCGCACGCCTGTAATCCCAGCACTCGGGAGGCTGAGGCAGGAGGATCATTGTGAGTTCGAGACCAGCCTGGGCTACAAAGTGAGCTGAAGGCCAGTCTGAACTGCAAAGCGAGACCCTGTCTCAAAAAGAAAAAAAAAAAAAAAAAGAAGATTAGAGAGAGGTGAAATGTTATGGTGTTCCAGGCGTCCTGTTTGGGGCAGGCGTATGATTTTCTAGACACCCAGGTATACATGGGAGAATAATAAAGCTCTTACTCTCCAAAGTATCTTATTCCCCAGATTTTCCTCCCAAGTTTTTTGCTTATCTACTGTTCTCCCCAGGCAGTAGCTTGTTCATTTGCCTTGACATATTTTTGAGGAATATCCTAGAAACATAGCTCTTTCTTCACCCTGAGAGAATTTGAAGTTATGTCAAAGACAGTTAATCCCTTTTCGTCAGTCCAGGGAGCTCCTAGACAGGTTGAAATAAACAAATGCAATTGCTTGGGAATAAAGTCTAGTCTTCTCACTTTAGAAACAGGAGCCCATACTTGGAATGCAGGCTGCCATTTTCCAAAGGGGGCGGGGGTGGCGGGTGAGCCAAAGGTACATTTACAAGCTCTTTTTTTTTGTACCTGGAATCAAATTCAGGACCTTGCACTTGCCAGGCAGGCACTGTGCTGCTGAGCTACATCCCCAGCCCCAAAAGTGGTCACAAGCTTTTTTTTTCAAAGGTAAATTTATTGTTTTATTTTTTTTTTTGGTTTTTGGTTTTTTTTCCAGTACCAGGAATCGAACTCACGACCTCTGCTTGCCAGGCAGGCGCTGTGCCGCTGAGTTAAATCCCCAGCCCCTCAAAGGTAAATTTAAATACCACAAAACTCTAACTGCTGGGTTTCAGTGATTCTTCTCAGGATTCAGCATTAACTTGATTGCTGTAAACATTAGACTATATTATAGAGTTCCAATAACTTTGCCTCTGACAGTTTTTCCCTTTCAGTGTTTCTTGCGAGGGACTGAACCTCACAGTATCCTTTCACTAACATCAGTCAGTCCTGCAAGTTTTGCTTGTTAGTTTAAATCTTTATGTTAACATCTTCATTTGTTTAGTAGTGCGAACTTTTTTTTTCTGAAAGGAATAGAACAAACCACAAGAAACACGACTAGAAACTTTTCTACCATTAATGAACTTGTGAAAATCAATAAAATGTTTATTTTATATATGCAAAGTCAAAATCTCTTTGAACACTTACATTTTTACAAATTATTACAAACATAATACTGCTCCATATAAACTTTTGTATAAACTTTAAAGGAAATATACACATTTCTTTTTCTTTTAGTGCTTCCAAAGCACAGAAAGATGCACAAGTCCACCTGAAGACTTTTTGTCACATGCAAGAACAAAATGTCCAGGGTTAGGGCAGCCTCAGGTGTACTTTGTAATGTCTCTAGACAAAATAGAAGAAAGTTGGAGGTAGATTATTTGGTGACTCTCCCTGGCCCTTCCCAAAGAAAAATAAGTTACCCAAATAGCAGCTTCTTACTGATTCCAACTATCCTGAACATTGCATGGTTTCAAAGGCACAACTAGGGATTACTGGTAACTCTGTTCAGCATACATAAGACGGCCACTTGGGTTCTGTATGCTTATTCTTTCTAAAGGACATGGCAAGAACATTTTAAGTAGTGCTCCGCTTGCTGCTGTCCCCTCTTCACTCTGAAAATGCCTAGAGCGGCAAAGTTTAAATGAGCGAACCCTTACTACCTACGGTAGGGGCAGCAGCGTTTTATGAATTTATGAATTTTACTCAATTAACAGTACCACCTTCTTCAACTGGGAAAAGAAACAACAAAGCAAAAATGGATGCTTCCAACCAAAACTCCTAACACAAAAGCCCAACTTTTACTCAAACAAAATGAAAAGTTCCACCATTTTTTCTTAGACTATGGAGGGCGACTCCCTTGACTCAAACATTTTAGGAGGCTTCAACAATATCTTGTTCCATTTTACAACACAGAAAACGTGTCCTTTTTTCTCATGGGTCTTTGCATTAATATGAAGATCTGCTGTTTATGTGATTAACATTGTTGAGAAGGTAAAAGGAATCTATTTTTTCTAGTACATTCTCCAAGTACTGAATTAAGACTCGTCTTTTAAACCTGAAAGCAAAGAGAAATTTTACTAACCAAAAGATACTTACAGCACTTATGATGTACCAGGCATACTGTGTGGGATACAAAGTCAAACTTACAATCTACATGGCAATACTGGTTTAGAAAATACTGATAATGCCAACTGAGAACCCAAGATCACACTGGTCTATCGGCATGAATGAACTGGACTCAGATAATTATCTATCAGTCTAAACATCTCTGGAGAGGTGGCCTTATCTATGATTGAGGATCAGAGTTTGAGAAAATCAACACAGAGGCATTCCTTTCTTTGTCCGGCATCAGGACCCAACTGCTCAAACAAAATAAAACCTTGAAGGGTTCCTGCTTATACCCACCTCGCAGCTTCCTTTATGGTAAATTCAACAAACTGTTTTTTCATCGCCAGAGGCCCCTGTACTTCTTCAAGCAAAATAAAAATTCTTTCATATTCTAAAGAAATAAAATAACCACAGTATTTTAAGTACAAATGGGAAATAAAATAAAATAGTTGTACATCCTCAATAATCATTATTCATGGGCAGAAGGTTAGGTACAGTTGGTATTTTAAACACTCAAATAAAAATGCCTGCATATATCTACTAAGGAAACTTGTAAATATATCTACTAAGGAAACTTGTAAATATATCTACTTGTAAATATATCTACTAAGGAGACTTGTAAATATATCTATTAAGGAAACTTGTAAACACTATCTAAATGCAGAAGGGTGAATAATGGCTATTTGAAGTTGTCCTTATCTCTGGAGACTGCAAATAATTACCTTATATATCCTAACTGCAGATACATTTGAACTAAGGACAGTGAGATGGGGAGATTAACTAGGTTTGTGCATGTGGGTTCAAGAATCAATATAAGACAGAACAGTAAAGATCAGGGAGAAAAGACATAAGGCAAAGGAGTAGTGGTCATAGAGGAGAAAAAGGGCTAATGCTGCTGACTTGACAGGGGAAAGGGCCATGGGCCAAAGGGGCAGCCTTTAGGAGAAATGCAAGGAAACAGATTCTCCCTGAAGCCCTTGGAAGGAACCTGCCAGCACCTTCATTTTAGCCCAGTGAAAAATATCTTCAGAATTCTAACTTTTAGAATGTATGGTAATAAATTTGTGTTGTTTTAAGCTACTAATTCTGAGATAATTTGTTACAGCAGTAAAAGGAAACTACTACAAGAAGCAAGGGGCAAGGGTGATCGTTATCTTTTTTGTTAAAGCCAGAGGAATTGCTTTAAATTATGTAAAAACCCAGTACTGCCCAAATATACACCTCAAGAGGTAGCTTGAATCTATTCTGAACCATAGGATGAGAACCTCCTATTGTATCTTTGATAGATGTTCCACCACTTACTTCGTCCAAACTTGCGAACTTCCTTCATTAATTGATGTTTTATATCAGCATTGATTCCATGTGCCATTGCAGGGGTGATTTGCAAACTATTTGGCATACTTTCTAAAGTAGATGGTACTGTGATAGTTTGGTCATCTATAGACAGATTGCAGTTTTGAGCTCCTCCTATAAGTACATTATTAGCAGGTTTGTGAATCAGTCCGTCTTTCCTGAGACTAGTAAAGTTATCAGATAGAGAGTCCAACTGATTGGATGGAAGGCCATCTCCTGCCCCATTCAGAAGCTCTGCTGGGGCGGATTTTGACAAGAAGCCATCAGGTGGGGTTTGTCCATTTTCTATCGTCTCCTGAACATCGTGAATGACAGTGGCATCTGGAAAGCAAATTAAAAAGTTGAGCCGTGACATAAGTACATTATGTCAACCCTACAAGTACATCACTGTGCTCCTCAGTTTGAAAAAAGGGACTTATTTCATGAAGCAGGAGGATGTACCAGATAGAAATCTGAGACTTCTCAAATTGAATTGAAGAACTTAATGAAATAAGATCACCTTCTTCCCTCTTGCCACTATGAAAATACAAAAACCAAGATAGCACAAATAATGAACACAGGTGCTTGGTTATCATGGTTTAGCATCAGTCTGTTATGCTTCATAAGGTGAAAAGTAACAAACCTCAGGTGATGTCATCTCAGTCACATAAATGGCCATCCTTCACTGAGCGTGAAGGCAGACAACTTGTGTATACCACATTCTGCCTCTTGTCTGTATCAAATATTCTGAGAAAACAGAGGTGCTCATTGAGGCTGAACATTGTATTTCTACTCCATCACCAGAAACCTCTCTGTATACGATTCTCTTATCCTTCCCTTGTGTATGAAAGAAGCAGAATTTGTTTTATTCCTGGTCTGTCACCTGCCTGTCATTTACATATCTTCTGCTGTGCCAGGCACTGTACCAGGATCTGGGGATCAGCATTCAGCAAGACAGAACCTGTCCCAGTCCTTCTGGAACACACCTTGCCATGGGGAAGGAGGCAAGGATATGAGACAAAGCCAAAGAGGGGGCCTCTAGGGCCCCGGGAGGGTGGCAGCGTCTTTTGAAAGGTGTCTCCTGAGTAGAGCCTGAGGAGGGGATGGAGCAGCCCAGGCAGATACGGAGAGAGGGCGCAGGCTATGATAAGAGCACGAGGCGGAGCCAAGAGCAGCGGAACCAGGGGCCACAGAGTGATGGGCAGAGGCAGAGAGAACGAGGAAGAACCTGTCAGGACCAGGTGAGGAGAGGCTGGTGGAGCCAGGCCAGGCTGTGGCCCACAGTCATGAGTTCAGGCTGTGTTCTGGATGCTTAGGACTGTGGAGGTCAGGTTTTCAGGGTGGACATGGCCTGACCTCATTTCCACATGATCTCTCTGGCTGCAGAGTAATGAATGGGTTGGGAGCACGAGCAGGAGTCAGGGAGATGAGAAAAGAAGCTATCATAGTGGCTTAGTGAGAGATCATGGCAGTGAGGGATCAGGGATTGAGACAAGTGGTGGGATACAGAGATTATATTGAATGTCAAATTCCCCGGACTTGTTAAATGGATGGAAGTGAGAGAAGAATAAAAGAAAAACCATGGACAAGTCCAAGGTCTATCACCTGAACCAGTGGGGAAGCGATAGTGCCCAAAGTATGCAGAAGCCAGCAGACTGTTACTCTTGGGAGTGGCTTGTGGCTAATTCTTCCCAACTCTGATTCAGTAACTTCAGGTACACAGCTTGGCATTGGTAATATCAGCATTACTTATACCGGAAAAATTTGCAAAAACTGCAGTCCAGGGTTTGTCTACCCTCCCAAGGCCCAGAGGTGCTGGATGTTATTAAGTGCCCTGTAGAAGGGTGTGAGGAGAGCTGTTTTGGAGGAGGGCATGGTCTGTACATCAGTTGAAACCCATGAAACCTACTGAGTTTTATACGTCTATTAGACACCTGAGGAGATGCCGTGTCCATGGTTAAATCAGAGTGTGGAGTTGAGGAGCGAGTCGTAGTCTAGAGGTATAAATATCAGAGTTTTGAGATAGAAATCCAATTTATAGTTTCGAGACTGCATGGGATTACCCAGGGAGAGTACACTGAAGAGAAGAGGTCCTAGGACTAAGCTTTGCGCCCCCTACAGTATGCAGACGTGGGAGAGAAAGGGGAGAAAACAGAAGCACAGGACAGAAAGGAGCCACTATGATAGGGGAAAGAACTTAAGGTATCTGGGAACACAAGAAGCTGCCGGCGGAGGAGGGAGTGAGTAACTGTCAGGTGCTGCTGGAAGGAATGACAAGGTGCAGCAGACTCTGGTGACCTCGAGAATCGTCTCAGTGGGGCCAAGGAGGAAGAGAGGACACTACAGCGGGTAAGAGCGTGAATAGGTGACAGCACAGAAAGCAAGCGCAGATCCATCCTCTTAGCGCAATCACCCTTCCTGCCTCAGAAACCTGCTCCAGGGGTTGTAGCGAACACGGGCACAATGCTCCACTCATCAGTTACTTACTAAGCAACTTAGTAATTACATATTAATACAGTGTGTTAATGACTATATAATTATGGCTTTCCTCTCATATACATTGAGATTTTTGAAACAGGGCCTCTGCTTCCCATAAGACCTGTTGTAGTGACCACATAGATGATGTAATACGTTTATTTAGTGAAAAAAAAAAAACCAGAGAAAGGGAACAGAAGAAAAGGAAAATAAAGTTAAAGTTATTGAGCATCTTAGTGCTGCGAGAGCTGTGAGGACATCACAAGCACTACTCTGTACCTGAATGTACAAGGCTGGGTTTTAGGAGGTTTGGATAAGGTGGGAACCACAAGGCCGAGAGTGATCCCCTTTCGCCCACATGGTTAGTCACAGTGGGCGGCGTTTGTGGTTTCCTCAACAGCAGGGACGTACTCCGCCTTCTCTTAGCTGACATAGGATTGGGTTCTCCAGGACGTTTCAGTTTGTTTTGTGGCCCTGCTACAAATTCATCTGCTTCATCAATCATCATTCCCTGGGAAACATCAATGAACATATTCCAGTAGAGACAAAAATTCAACTGTCACAAAATTTCAGTCTTCATAGGCATAAACGATCCATCATGAGTTTATCACTTATGTAAGTCAGTCATAGGCCAAAGATTTACTAATTCTATTCTCAGAAAATACAACTCATTCTAATCCTATGCGTGCACAACCAGGACGAAACTAACACAGTGATTAACTGGAAAGTCTACAGAATGAGCAGGGCTATCCAAAATGGAATAAACTCACAGTTACTATTTTGGAGAAATGTCAGCCGTTTTGCGTCAAGATGTCGGTTGGGGAAGTATGGTATATTCTCCTTCTGGTGCTTTTGTGCTTTAAACTCATCATTAAGAAACATACCATAGTGATACGTGTATACCCATGTTTATAGCAGGATAACTCACAATAGCTAAGCCCCAGAAACAACCTAAATGACTGTCAACAGATAAATGGATAAAGAAAACATGGTAGATTTACACAATGGACCATTACCACAGAGAAGAAGGAAATAATATTATTTTAGAAAACTGGATGGAGCTCAAGACTAACATGGCGAGTGAAATAAGCCAGACTCAGAAAGCTACATAAACAAAGTTACATATCACGTTTTCTATTATATGAGACACTGAAAATATAAAAATATAAGTGAATAAAATAAAGGAGAGATGACAGGAAACTAGAAGGTAGGTTCTTGGAGATGAATAGGGAAGGGGGTCAGGGGAAGGGGAGGGGAGGGGCTAAAGGGATTGAAAGTGATCAAGATAGGCTACACGCACATACGAACTTCCCCAAACAGACATCAGTTTCGTATTGTAAACATGCACTAAAAAAAAAAAATTAATGCTGTTCAGAATGCTACCTGTAAATGGAAAATGTTCACCCTCACCTCAAATACGGATTTAAATATGTCCACCTTGGTGCTGGACAAGCAATGAGGAACTTTCACTCTTAGGGGGAGATAAAAGATGGTAGAGAGCAGTGTAGAACACTAGCTGAGAGCCATTCCCATCCAAGGATAACCCAAGAATATGTGCCCTCTTATTTGAACAAAATCATGATAAATGGCCTTTCCCAAGAATTTTTCCCCAGAAACCATACAGAAAGGGGGAAACATTTTCTCTGAGCATGTGCCACATGCCTGGCAATGTTCTAAATAGTGGTACACATGACTAACTCACTCCATATTCCACAGAACTCCATCACTTAGGTGTAATTATTATCCCTGAGGTGACATATGAAGAAACCAAGACAAAGAAAGATATTTATTTTTTATCTCTGTGTGTTTGAGTTACACAATAATTGCATTTGTTTTGGGGAATGGTACATACATTTTATATCTTGATCATTTTTGGACCCTTCCTAGGTCTCCTTTCTCATCTCCAAAAGCCTGCCTCCCTATTTCCTACAATCAAGGCATAGAAAGATTAAAACACTGCAATTAATTGAGGAGTAGAATGCGGCAGATGACCTCTGCTTCCACTTTTATTTACAAAATGATTACTGTTTGGTCTGTGCCTTAATAGCCATGGTCTTTTCCATAAGCAGATATAATCCCATTTTTTTCATGCTTAAGTGGTAAAGTCAATGTATCTTACACATACGCAGATGCAAATATACCCCATATTTAGATCTCTGGTTGTATAATTCAAATAGAGTGAAATCATCAACCACTTGATTTTCAAGGGGCACAGTCATTACTGTCTAGAATAGGGCATGTGAAGCCTATGGCCCCAAGGTCACTTGTCCCACCACTCTTTCTTTGGTGAGGGCATCAGGGTCTCCCTGTGTAGTTCAGGCTGACCTTAAACTCACTATATGGCCCAGTCTGGCCCTGAATGAACTCATGGCAATCCTCCTGGCTCAGCCTCCCAAGTGCTGGGATTACAGCATGTGCCAACCATGCCCAGCCATCTGTCTACTTTTAAAAAATGTTTTAATAAGAAACATAAAAAATGAAGGAAGTTTTGTGATTTATATACATTAACTTCTCTCAGTGCAGCCCAGGTAAGCCAAAACGCTGGACACACCTAGTAGAACACTAAAGATTGAAATTGTGGAAGTAAGACGAAATAATCAGTAATCACAATATTAAATGCAACAGTGTGTGGTGGTGGGAGTACATAGACTTTGGAGCCAGAAAGACATGGGTTCAAATCCTGGCTCTTAAAAGCTGTATCACAGTTTTTGATGCTTGACCACTGTCAGCTTTGATTTCTTCTTGCTAAAGGGCGAACAATACCATTCATCTTGCAAAATATTTATGAATGTTAAAATTAATCACTTGAAATACCAGCCCCTATTAGGTACTTGACAAACCGGCTATTAGTTTTAAACAATACACTTTTTGCATCAAGAGACTTCCAGTTTCCATCCACGAAGTGCCCTGGTGGCATATTTTATGAGTTGTGCTCATCTTCCTAAAAATAACTACAGCCAAGAATTTTATAATTTAGACAGAGATAGAAATAGGTATACTACCTTTTTATCTTGTTTAAATGGATTGCCAAAAGTATGCAGTCTTTTTGGCTGATCTGGATCAATCTCTCGAAGTGGAGAAGCCAAAGTCTTCAGATATTCCTGATAGTTACCCATTTGTGCAACTGGAACACTATGAAGGAAATCTACAAAATCAACATTAAAGAAATTGATGTTATGTGGCCGAAATGCATGGTCCTTCTGAGAGGATATGATCATTGTCTGGTTTTGCAGTATATATCTCGGCATAAAATAAAGTCTAAAATCTCAAATCTGGCATTTTAAAATCTAGAATCACCTTTCTTCAATCATTACTTAGTCTATTATTACTACTGCCTTAGGACTCACATTACCAGGACCAGAAAAATTCCTTTACCCTCCAACCAGGTCTGACCTCCCTTGCACCCTCACCCCACCTCAAAACACTATGCATCTGGCATAGTGTATTTCAAAGAGCCTAAACTCTGTGGCATTCTCTCACCATGCAGAAAATCTTCATTAGTAGATCTTAACCTCTGAGGAGTTGATTAAATATTTAGGATCTCCTTAAAGAAAAGCTCCCATTGCCTTTAAACTTAGGAAAATAAGCTGTGCCTAAGGGGATGCAGCGATTCAGTGAAAACAAGCACTGTACACATTAAAGGATTAGGAAATAACCTGATTGTTATGTGATAAACACTGTCATGGAAGTCACACCTGGCATTTTCTTAATGAAAAGTACTCCCTTGCTTTTTTTTTTTTTTTTCATTATAAGATATATTTATTATTTTTCTGACCAAAGTGCAATGATTTTTAAATCTTCTTAAACAAATAACTATGAAAAGGTATTCCAGAAAATAAAGTACAAATGGGAAATCTAATCACTAGATTGCCGTTTTGCAATTTTACCCTAATCCTATATTTAATCTAGGAAACAAACAAAAAACCTCAATTGTTACTAATGCAAGAACTGAATCATTTCAGCATAAATCTAGCACATGCATTTCAAGGTTCTACTTCTAGGATTGTGTTATCAGTTTAACCACGAATAACACAATGTAACAGAGCAAAAGGAACACAATTACTGCATGTGATCCTTGCCCCGCACCCTCTGATTATGTCATAATAAAGCTGACAATTCTGTCAGGCTCTGAATCCCTTGTGACCCCAACCCAAACCTTGGAAGCAAAGACTATATGGCCTATCATACAACTTTGCACAAGCTGTCGTAACCTAAGTTTTATCTTTCTACAGGAAATGGTCAGTTATTTGATAAATATTAAAACATTGCTAGCAATCCATTTTCTGAGTTTGTTTACCAACACCTCATGTAAGAACTGACTACACAAGAAGTTCCTTACCTTCATCCTGTCCAACAATAAACTTGTGTGTTTTCAGTAGGTTGGATCTCATTCTGGTCAAATAATCCAAAAGATCTCTACGTGGAATATCATAAGCATTTCTGTATGTCTGAGGTTTCAAATTCTATTTGAAATGGGAAAATTTCAGTTACTCCTGAGGCTTCTAATATAGAAATATAACACTTAGATCTTTTAAAAATCTTACTGAAGATTTATTTATTTATTACTTTTTTTGAGACAGGGTATCCCTATGCAGTTTGGGCTGGCCTTCAGCTCGCTTTGTAGCCCAGGCTGGCCTTGAACTCGCAACGATCCTCCTGCCTCAGCCTCCAGAGTGTTGAGATTACAGGCATGTGCCACTACACCCGGCTGAGAGCTATATTTAATACAACTAGCTACAGTAGAATTTTCCCATTGGAAAATCTCTGATTTTTAACACACCTACAAAGTATTAAAGACATGGAGACTATACCTATTTCAAGTATATCACTTAAAACTCTAAATCTGGAGATGTAAACCTTGGTGGCCTTGCAGGGCCACTGCTTGTGATCTGGATTGTTTCCCTAGGCAGCCATGGAAGTTGGCTGCTGTCATCTGCCCGGACCACCACAGTGGCTGACCCTGGCAGGGAATGCACTTGGCTGAGCGCCCCTGCAGTGCCTTAGGGATGCCCTGTTCTACCAGGCAGACTGCCACTAGGGACTGAGAATGGTAGGGCGGTGGGGTGTGGCCAGCTGCCCACGCGAACCTCCTCCAGGGGAAAGCACTCATCAGAGGACGCTGCTGGGCTGCTGCAGACTTTCTCCAAGCCGCATGAGTGTCTGAGCCTCTCCTTCCCCATCCTCCTTTTACCCTCCCTGTTCTGTCAGCATTGTGTCCTAGAGGCGCTGCCCACCTACTGCAGCTCCCACTCTCCTTTATCTTTCACAGGTTTTACCAACTCCCCAAACATATCTTCTACATTTAATTCCATGTTGGCATCTACTGGCAGGATAATTCCTAAACTGCTCAAGTAGTAACTACTAAGGCCAACACAAGATTGTCACTATTTCAAAACTAAAGCAACAGGAATAACAGAAATGTACTAGGCAAGTTAAAACAAATAAAAGCTTTCTATATCACAATTTACCTTGTTTAAGAGCCCAATTTGGAAGCCAGCAAATTCTTTGGTATTCAGTTCTGTCAATCTCAGTGCAGTTTCCCCTGTGATTTCTTTCAATAGTTTTCTAAAATTTTTATTGTGACCCAAGGACATGCTGTGTCCAGAATGATTTTTCACTTTGATACCAATTTCCTGGGGAGGTTTCTTCCCCACTGATGCTAATATTCTTTCTGACTCTAGTTTGGTCTAAAATGAAAGTACATAGTATGTTATGAAAACATCTACCATATTGCTTCATTTTTACTACTTAAGAAAGATAATAATTTAAGAACCCCAGAGAACAATTTTCATTTGCAAATTACAGAGAAAGAAATAATTAAACATTTTCCTGTGCTTCTCTGTACTAGCACAGCAAAGAGAGGGGCTGGAAAGACAAATAATACATTTTTTTCTCTTGTCTACAGTCAAAATTGGGACTGAATCATGGAGAATGGAAACCATGCATAAGAATTTCATTCCTAGACATTTAAAAGCACATTGTGAAAAATAAAAGCACACTGTGTTACTGAAAAGTCTAGTTTAAATCAACATACTCATTTCAAACTAGACATAAAGGTTTAAGACTATATTTATATGTGTAAATTAGTGCTAAAATTCAGATTAGGTAGACTGGCATTATATCTGAAAATATTAAACTATATTTCTAACATTGGGGTATATAAAAATGTCTTATAAGGTAATGTTTAATTGAACAAATATTACCAAGTATAATTTGTAATGTGTACTCAATAAGCTTCTCACTCACAATGAAAAACCCTCTTAGTAGACATTATTACACTGTATTGACTAATTTTGTTTGAGAATGTATTACAGCAATGTATTTGGCATATTTTATGTTTCATATACAAGAGAGATAGTTCAAAGAACACTGGTAATATAGTTATTAAATTAAAAATTAAAAATATTATAAATTAGTAACAATCTTTTCTTTCTCTCTAAAAGAGGAAGTTCTACCAACGTCTAGTAAGCCCAAAATAGTTTGGATTTTCGTGTGGTTTGGTCAGAGATATTTATTTTCCCTAATTCTTGGAATTAAGTATATATTTATTAGCTCTAAAAATTTCCTAAGTCATGAAATATAAGAGCCAATGAGAAGTTTGTTTTCCTAAATGAGTTAGAGAACTCATTTATAAAACTGTACAAGCAATGTCCCCCAGAAGGGCCCAGAACTTGTATTAGTTTTAATTCTGTTCATTATTATTCCTGCTGACACAGCCTTAAAGGCTTAAGGTAACTATCAGATAAGAAAATCTATAGATCAATCAATAAATAAATAACATAAATAACCAAACCAAAACATTTACAACAACAACAAAAAATCTATTAGCAGAAAAGAATAGGGGTTAGAGGGACACTTGGTAGATCAGAAATCTGGGTTTACTTTTACTTTCTTTTGCATTTCTGAGCACACTGAACCGGTAAGAGCTGATAAGCTCCAGACTGTATTTAAGATAGTGCCAGTTCCTAGCTAGGCATGTCAGCATCCCAATTGGGTCCATTTGGTTCTTAATGAAATCTGACCCTCTGCTTAATACTGTCACTTTTCCAAAGGCCAAACTTCCAAACATATCCGGCTTGAAGCATCATAGTCACTGAAAATGCTACTATGGCTCCCTACCTTGGAATATGTTTGTGCCCAAGACAGTAAAGCTGCTGCATTGATTTGTTACATCACACAATTGTATGGCAGTAGAGCTCTAACTCAACAGTTCCCAAACATTTCCATTCTATAAGAATGGGCTAGGTAGAGGTGAGAAGTATGATAAGGAGGGGTGAGTGGAGGATGAGGTACTAATAGAGAGGGGCAGGCAAGGGACAAGGTGAATAATGGTAGATGAGGTGGGGTGTAAAGGAACAGATGGAGGGCAAGAAGAGAGGAGGCTGAACTCCTCTCTCCAGGTCCCCTTGGGGCCTCTCATCCTCGGGGTTAAGGAACACTAGTCTCATGTCCCCCCTCTCCAGGAAAAAGCAGATGGCTATTTATCTAAAGCCTGTGAGTGTAAGTGTGAGTGTAAGTCCTTCATGTGGTGCCCGAGAACAGATTTCAGGCAAGTCATTTACTCACAACAGGCCTCTGTGTGCTGACCTACAAAAGGGGGATGCTCTAGCCCAGAGCGATTTGAAGAGAAACTAGGTTGAGGATAGACAAAATGTGACCCAGAAGAGAATTCTATTAGGTTTCTGCCCCTCTTAGGCCACAGAATATCAGCCAGCTTGTGGGCAGGGCAAACTGGCAGGCAGAAGGAGAAATGGCACAGCATCAAATGATACTGACAGACCCTTAACTGTAGTTTAATGGTGAAGCTAGAAGCCATAGAGAATCACATTACTACTAATCCATAAAGTGTAGAGATATATACACATTTAATTTGAAAAATTACAATTACACTAGAGAATACGGAAATGCACTTCTGAGGGCAAAGGATTTTTGTTTGTTTGTTTTTACCAATACTACCTGTTGGCTGAGTTTTTTAAGGTAAGAGATAACACTGTAACTAAGTCCACAATCTAAATTATCTGATATCAGATTTGGAGCTCCCATCATCCTTAGTGCTTTCTTTAATGGCTATAAGGAAACAAAATACACAACAGTAAGAATAGAATAAATCTTAAAATACTCAAAGTTCAGTTATAAGGGGCAAAGGGATATGATTCATTTCTTAGAAGTCAAGGTGCTGCACATAAAACCAAACATGGAACATTAAAAAGTGGCAATGAAAATAGCAGAGACGGTAAGAAGCAGAAAGTAAAAAATCAGAAGAGAGTGGGATAAGAAGAGCAAGTAATAGCAAATTCAAACAAGTAAATTGCTTTCAGTCTTAATTTCCAAGTCACAAAATCATTTCACTTTGCATTTTATTGATATCCCATTGCTGCCATGGTCGGTAACAACACACCCCGATTTCTCCTCCCAGTTAGAACCGCGGTCTCACTGAAGATTCTAGATTCTGCCTTTTCACCTCTAGAAACTTAGCTTCCCTCAAACAAGGCCGTGATGTTTTACAGTGCTCCCATGCCATAATGGGTCTAGGACACACTTAATAGGCAATAAACAGCTGTATCTTCAAATTCTGTTTTCAGAGAGAAATGCCATAGTAAGAATTTCTAGAGTTAAAAAGGGAAGTTGGCGTGGTAAATAAAGTGAGACCTATTTATTCTTACATTCCAAAATTACAATTTCCTAGGGTTGGTTTGAATGAGAAACACAGATGTGTTTCATAAAAATAACCATGGCAGTGAGAAGAAACAGAGTAGAGAAAACAGTGCTCTTTTGTGCCATCATGACATCTCGGAACTCTCACACACGGTTTGAGAAGACAGTGATGGCACAAATCTTTGCAAAATAACAAGACGACTGTCTTATTGCAGGAATAAAGCTTTTGATTCATTATTTCTTAGGACAAGAATCATTCAGTGGCACAGTTAACACACACACATATATATATACATATAAATACCTACTAATAGGTAGTATGGAGGCAGAGTTTTTAAGTAGCTGTCAAAAGCCTGTCGCCACTTCAGATTTGGCTTAAGCTTGTGAACTTTAAACAAGTCATCTGTAATAGAAAAACCAAATGAAATATTACATTATTCAGGTCTTAAATTCCAAAATCTAAATTAAGCAGCTCACAGCTAGAAATCTCAGATTTTAATGACATTAGATAAACATTTCTTTGGAGTTTGATTATCTTTTCCTGGTGGTTGAATCTACCAAAATTATATGCCTTGGTCCCTTATTTACAATACTTTGACTTTCAATTTTTCGACTTTATGATAGTGGGAAAGTGATGTTCAGTAGAAAACAAACTTCAAACTCTGAGTAGTTTGCAACTTTGCTCAGTCTAGCAATATGCAGTATGATCCTCTCTCACAATGCTAGGCAGCAGCAGCGAGCGGTAGCCAGGCAATCATGAAGGGAAACAACTAATACAGCGCTTACAGTGCACTGTGCTGCTAAACTATGATGATCATTCGGCTAAGGGCATTAAATGCATTTTCAGCTTACGTGGGTTTATCAGACAACCCCAGTGTAAGTCAAGGAGCATATATATTCTTCTTTTCTAAAAAATGAAACAGGCTGGGCATAGTGGTGCATGCCTGTAATCCCAGCACTCAGGAGGCTGAGGCAGGAAGATTGCTTTGAGTTCGAGGCCAGCCTGGGCTACAAAATGAGTTCAAGGCCAGCCTGAACTGCACAGTGAAACCTTGTCTCAAAAAGACAAACCCCCCCCCCCAAAAAAAAAACCAACTCTCAAGTTACATATTCCTCTTCCATCTGTAAAGCTATATAAAATACAGTATTAAAATACTAATTCACTTGAAATATTTTCCTGACCTGTTATATTGCTAAGTTTACTGTAATACTTTTCACCTGCAGGCAAATTCATAGTCACTTGTTCAGAATGGAATAATATTTCTTTCATTTAAACATACAAGATGTTTCATGCTGAAAGATCAAGGTAAAGAGACTCTATGAGAGCAAATGGGAAACCTCTAACTGCTAGGTAATGATGGGCAAGCTCTAAATTTATGTACATATGTAGTCTTTTTGAGACAGGGTCTCAATATGCAGTTCAGGCTGGCCTTGAGCTCACTTTGCAGCCCAGGCTGTTCTCAAACTTGCAGCGATCCTCCTGCCTCAGCCTCCTGAGTGCTGGGATTACAGGCGTGCGCCACCATGCCCAACTCTAAATTATATTGTGGATACACATAAGTGCCTCATACTTTGTGTAGCCATATCCTCCTCCTTTATTTCTTTGATTTCTGCATTTCAGCTTTTTTTGGGGGGTGTACAGTAATGACAATGGAACCCAGGGTCTTCATAGTGAGCTACATTTCCAGTCCCTTTTTTATTTTTATGTTTTGAGAGAGGGTCTTGCTAAGACACTAAGTTGCCTAGGCTGGGTTTGAACTTGAGAGCCTCCTATCTCAGCCTCCCAGAGTGCTGATATTACAGGCATGTACAGCACCCAGCTTGTATTTCAGTATTTTGATCCAAACTTTGTGTCACTCAAATATAAACTGTTAATTATTGGATGATTCTAACAGCATGCACAGATGGGTTCTTTAAAATTATCTACAGCTAAACACTTAATTACCATGTCCATCTATAGAACTAAAGATATTTACCTTAAAGATGCAGGCATTTTTTATCTTTTCAGACTTAAATTTAATTATTTTAATGTTCTAAATACATTACATATATACTGCAAAAAGATATCCAAAACATCTCATATTTTCCTTCCAAGTGCAGGAAAAATGTTTGTAATATAATTCAAAATTTGTAACGGACCTCAACATGAACCTTCCACACAAACTATAAATATCAAAGATAGTATAAATTCATATTCTATTTTGTTTCCTGATGTTTTCTTGTTTGTTATCTTTTTTAAAAAATCAAGTGCTTTACTTCCAGAGATAAAACTATGCATAATTTCTCTAGACATACAGGCATTCTTGGAAATTCTGAATTACTTTAGTTAAGAAAAGCAATTGTACATTTTTTCCCTTTTGCTGCTATTATACATTATTCACTCCTGCTGAAAAGAATTTAAATGAATTTACAGAGCCATAAAATATAGGTCTTTTGTTCTTTTGGTATTGGCTAGAAAGAACAAAGAAAATAAAGATCCAAAGAGATTTCTGATTCACTGCAGCAGGCGGGTCTTTTATAGACCATTCATATATTGACAGAAAGAAATGAGACACCATAGAAACAGTCCATTATACTTTGTCTTTATGTGGAGTCTGCTGGGAATTAGGATTTTGAAAACTGACAAATATAAGTACAGGAGAGGTTCTTAGATATAAATAGATTAGCTAATCAGACTCAGTAATACTCTTAGTATTCTAACAGTGACAAGTGCAATGATTATGCCCAGGAGCTGCTTTAGTCTATTTATTTCCTGCCAGATTTTTTGAATGAGGGTCAGGGGAAAGAATAAAATATACCATATTCTAGATGGACCGTAAAGAGCTCTTAGGGTGATACTGTTTTAGTCACTACGTCTGTAGCTCAGAAAATGATTTTCACACCGTTGGATGTCCATTCACACAAGTTCGTAGGGTGGCACAGTAAAGAGGTCATAAACAATTATCTGATCCACGTTTGAAAGAAGAGGCAGTGAGAGTTTAATTAAGAGTAAAATGGTACTTCTTTTTTTATAGCAGCCAAATGCTTATTTCTTCTTTTTTTATTTTAAAGAGAAAAAAACCAAAAATTTCAAAACAATAGGAGGGTAACAACGGTTAATACATTGCATATTGTTATTTTTAAATTAGTTACTTACAGAATACGATATTGGCATTTAATTGTCCAAACAATATTAGCACAAAGCTTTCTTTTCAATGAACTGACAGCAATTAGTAGTATAACTATCATAACTATCTTATATGTATATATATATTTTCCCCCCTTCCTTCTTTTCTCCATTCCTCCATCGTGGTTTCTCTTTCCTTTTGAAGTTTCTTCCCATATAATGATACTTCTAACACCTCAGAAGCTACTGACATTTTTTCTTTAAGTTCCTTTCTCCTATTTTCCTCTTCAGAGAGGGCTGACTCAGATTTCAGTCAGAGCTCAGTGATTTCCTTAGCTGAGAGCATCTGGATAAATCACTTTACCTTTCTGAGTCTCCACTTCATCTGTAAAATGGGATAAATGATAATTGCCTTACCACCGGACTGTTTGGAGGAACTAGATCACATAAGAAAGTGAATAAACAAGCCAGTTTGAGCTGGTAAGCTACACAGTGATTTATACCCATCATATTATCTTCCTTCTAGTTTCCCTTCTCACACACCTTCCTTTCTTCCTCCTGACCATGACTGATCTTAATATGGAACTGGTCTTTATTTTTTACACAAGTCCCTAGTCCTTAATTTTAAAAAAAAGTGAATTAAATGTGGTATACTCAAAAAAAGAAAAGTTTTTACAAACATCCTAATTTCTGTTGATATTGGCCTTCAATAGAAAAAACAATTTCTTAATGGAAGGAGTATATTTTTCATCTGGAAGACTGATGACTTCCCTGTTGACATGATTTTTCTGGTAATTCATTAAGTCTCACTTATCTATTCCATACACATGGATGTCATACCTGTGGATTCAAGTTTGGATTAAAAGTCTTAGAAAAAAATGTATCTGTAATGAACATTTATATTTTTCTTGTAGGACCTGCCTCACCTCACGCTTTTGCTCTATAAAAATCCCTAGAAAAGGCAGGATCCTCAGCTTGCTCTGGACCCCTTCTGTCTCTCTCTCAGACAGAAGCTTTCTTTCCCTAATAAATATATTCTGCTCTGTATTTTTCTTGTCATTATTCCTTAAATAACACTGTACAGTAATCATTGACATAGCATGTACATTTTATTAGATGTTATAAGTAATCTAGAGATGATCTAAAGCATATGGGAGGATATATTTAGGTTCTGTGCATGCACTATGCCATTTTACAGAAAGGACGTGAGAATCTGAGGATTCTGGTATCCATGGGAGGACTGTGAACTGTATTTTATAATTTCAGGCAATTTATCTTATAGATTTTTTGTGACAAAGAAAAATGTAATACAGAATAGTGATGTTTAGCAGAATTGGTACATGCATATAATATTATTTTCAGGTAAGTTTAAGAACTTAAACAGTAAAATTCTGTTAGTATTGATGAAAATGTTACATTAATAAAGAAGACATAGGGAACATCATTATGGACAGTTATTATACTATCCAGAAATATAGTTCAGTTTCTGGGCATTAGAAAGAATGTGTGATTTCACTTGCCTTTTTACTAAATATCTCTGACCACTAAAACTATAAAAGTATTGCATATTTTAAAAAATATATTCTTAGTATAATAGTGTTGTGTTCCAGTTAAAATAATATAAATGTTAATAATAACAATAATAATGATAGCATTTATAGAGCACTTATTATTTGTGAGGCAAGTTTTAATCAGTTTAATAGTATTAACTGGATTCTAAGTAAATTCAATTGAGGTAGGTGGTGTCATTCCATTTCACAGATAAGAAACTGAGGCACAGAGAGGTTACGTATCTTACTCAAGGTCACAAAACTCACAAATAGTAGAGCCATGATTCAGTCAGGCGGCTCTATCCTATAGCCCTACTCTTATTCATTATGTATGTCATACTACTCGGAGAATGATTTCAGGTGAAAATGTGACTCTGTCAACTTCAGAACCCTAACGCAAAACCCAAGTTTGTGAGTGAGGAGCAGAAGTACCTCCAGCTTCAAAAGATGAAAAACTCTATAGGCCTCTTGGAAGATGCAAGTTACAGAAAAGCCTGGAGATGGAAATTTAAAGCCAGAGGGTAGAATTGGAATTGACCCAAGAAGGGGATGGTCCTCAACTGGATGTATCAACTCAGAATCTCATATTCAGCAAAAACATCTTTCAGGACTAATGGGAAATCAAGATATTTTCAGGTGAAGGGAAACTAAGAGAATTTTTTACCATCAAACCTGCTCTAACCAGGCGTGGTGGCTCATGCCTGTAATCCCAGCACTTGGGAGGCTGAGGCAGGGGATCACTGCAAGTTCAAAAACAGCCTGGGCTACAAAGTTAGGTCAAGGCCAGCCTGAACTGCATAGCAAGACCCTGTCTCAAAAAGACAAAACTGCTCTCAAATGGCTTTAGGAAATTCTCTAAGCAAAAATTTGAAACAATAAGAGGACAAACCTTGGACTATCAGGAAGGAACAAGAATATTGTAGGCAAACATATGGGTAAATAAAGTAGAGTTCCCTTCTCCTCTTGAGTATACTAAATTATGTTTGGCAGTTGAAGTTAAAATTGTTATAAGCTGGGCGTAGTGGTGCACACCTGTAATCCCAGCACTTGGGAGGCTGAGGCATGAGCATCCTTGCGAATTGAAAACCAGCCTGGGCTACAAAGTGAGCTCAAGGCCAGCCTGAACTGCAGAGTGAAACCTTGTCTCAAAAAGACAAAAAAAAAGTTGTCACAGTGCCTCATGTGTTTCTAAACAGAGATAGAGATTAGTTAAGATAATTTTATTATAAATAGAAAAAGGTAAAAGAATGTCAAGTTTCTATATTTCATTCAAATTAATAAAATAATGACACTGGTTGATTGCATAACTTACGTATATATTACATCTACAACAACCCCTTAAAAATCTCTCCAGACAGATACAATCAAAAATGTAAGAGATAAAATGAAGATAAAACTTAAAAATTTTTCAAGTAGCTAAAAACAAGCCAGAAAAATGAAAACCAGGGAGAAAAAACATTAAGTAAAAATATAAATAAGGAGACTTTAAGACCCACTTGAACAACAACTACATTAAATGGAGATGTCTAAATATACCAATTGAAAGGTCAACATTGGCAGAATGGATTGAAAAACACAAATGGAAATGGGTTTTCTACCAGAAAATCATTTGAAATTTAACAATTATAGGGAAGTTAAAAATAAAATGATAGGAAAAGGATATATCATCCAGATATTAAAGAAAAGCTGAAGTAGCTATAATAATATCAGATAAAGCAGAGTTGAGAGCAAAGAAAATTAGCAGAGATACATAATGTAAAATCAATCCAGGATGACTACATAAAATCCTGATGCACCAAATCACAAGGCTGTAAAAATTGTGAAGCAAACATTGATGGAACTGAAAGAGAAATAGACAAATCCACAATTATAGCTGGAGATTTCATATTTTTCTCATAAATTTATAGAAAATCAACAAAGATGTAGCAGAATATTAACCAATAGGAATGATTTATAATATTTCACCCCAAAAGAGGACACCACACTTTATTCTCCAGCAGTGATTGAATATGTACCAAGATAGACAATATCCTGAGCCATAAAATGTGAAATTTTTATAAGAATGGATATCATACAAAATATATTCTCTGACCATAATAAAATCAACCTAGGAATAGGAACTAGGAGCAGAAAAATAACAGGTAAATTTCAAAATACTTGGAAATTAAACAATACACTTCTAAATAATATATGGGTCAAAAAAGAAGTTGTAAGAGATATCAAAAGATATATTGAAGTGAATGAAAATGAAATGTAATATGTAAAATATTACAGGAAGCAGCTATTATCAGTGCTTAGAGAAATTTATGACACTAAATCCTTATAATTAGAAAAAAAGGAAAGATCTCAAACCAATAACCTAAGAAATAATCTAAGATACAATCTCAAAAATTAAAAAAAAGAAAAGCAAAAGGAGCTCCAAGCAAGAAAAAATAATGAAGAAATCAATGAGAGTAAAAAAAGGAAAAACAATTGATAAAATTAATTAAGCAAAGTGCTGTTTTGTTGACAAAAATCAATATAAATGGTAAACCTCTAACAAGGTTTACAAAGGGAAAAGAAGACATAAAACTCATGTTACTATTTCAGGAATGAAATAAGCAATATTCCTATAGACCCTGCATCCATCAAAAGGACAATAATTACTAGGAGTAACTCCACATATATAAATTTGACAACTTAGATAAAATGGACCAATTCATCAAAAGCATAAATAAGTACGATCAACAAAACAAAATAATAATTTAAGCAACCTGATAACTATCAAAGAAATTAGATTATTAATTTTAAAACTCCCAAAAGGAATTTACAGACTAATAATTTCACTGAAAAAATTTTATCAAATGTTTAAAGAATAGTAATATAACATCAATTATGTATAATCTCTTTCAGAAAACATATTAAGAGACTACTTCCCAATTCATTTTATGAGGCTATTATAGTTTGGGCCTTTTTTATACAGTTTCTGCATCCACAGAGTCAACCAACTGCAGACTGCAAATATCCAATACTGTGATGAATATAAATGAGCAACTATATCTTCAAGAACCTGGATTCAAGTCTTTCAGATATATACCTAGGAATGGTATTTCTGGATCACATGATAATTCAATTTTTGTTTTGAGATAGGGTCTTAATATGTAGTTCAGGCTGACCTTGAAACCACTATGTAGCCCAGATTGGCCTCAAACTCCTGGCAATCTTGCCTCAGTTTCTCATGTGCTGGAATTATAGGTATGTATCACCATGTCCAGCTGGTAATTCCATTTTTAATATTCTAAAGAACCTCTATTCTTTTTCCCATAGTAGTTGTACCATTTTACATTCCTAGTCACTGTGCGCAAAGATTCCAATTTCTCCACATTCTCACCAACACGTGCTATTTTCTGTTTTTGATAGTGGTCATCCTAATGGGAGCAAGGTAATATCTCATCGTACTTTCATTTATATTTACTCTGGTTAGTGATTTGAGTATCTTTTCATGTGCCTGTTAGCTATTTGCATATATTTTTTGGAGAAATATCTATTCAAGTCCCTTGCCTGTTTTGTAATTTGGCTATTCAATCTTTCTTTTGAATTTTCAGAGTTCTTTATATAGCCTGATACTAATCCCTCATGAGATATATGATTTACAAATACATTTTCCTATTCCATAGGTTGCTTTACATATTATTGATTATATTCTTTGAAACATAAGAGTTTATAAGATTGACTTCTTCCCATTTTTTGATTTGTTTTCACTTACCTATGTTTTTGGTGTCATCTCTTTGTACGATTTCTTACAATTACATGATAATCTACAATTATCTCCAAATAATAAGTGTGTAAGTGATATCATGTAGTATTTGTCACTCTGTGTCTGATTTATTTCACTTAGCATGATATCCTCCAGTGTAGTGCCTATAGTTAGCAAATACCATGTTGTGTTCTTGAAAACTTACTAAGAGGATAGATCTTAGGGTAAATGTTCTTATTTTAAAATAATAATAGTATGTGAAGAAAACAGAAGACTTTCAGAAGTGATAGATACATTTATGACATAAATTACAGTGATGGTTTCATGGGTGTATGTTCATCTACAAACTAAGCAAGTTGTATACAGCCTTTTTATGCCAATCATACTTTAATATAGCCATATTTTCTTAAGAAAACTTTGGGTTCCTAGAAGGTTAGGATTAGGGTTATCCCTAACAAAACCCAGAGTTTTCTGAACTCAATTAGTGTACAGAAATGCCAAGTGCACTTCAAAATGGGAGAGGATGCTCACTGGAGCTTGCAACCTAGAGAACAACAGTGAGAGCACACACCAGAGGTCAAGTGCCTCTTTTCTTCTACGGACAAACAAGAAAAACAAAACATGTAACATGCAAACTCTACCCCATGAAAAGCAGTTTTTACAATTTCTCTATTCTGTGATCCATTTTTCTTTGGTGCATTAAAAATTCTTAACCCGTTATCTACATTTGTTTTTGCTATATTTTACAGATGATTAAGTGGCACATATTCTACTTACCTAAAAGAGGAAGTAAAACTGGGTAGTTGTAAGGCATCACAAAGAGGTTTACACAAGTTAAAGTTGTACTGGCTTTTAAGTAACCAAATGGATATCCAAGTTCATTGTATTTTCCACTACTAGTAACAAATACCTGCGAAGAATATAAATAATGGCAATTATGACAATAATGAAGTATATTAAACTAAACACATAGTAACAGTCCATAGTAACATCAGTGGCACAATTTAACTGTAATTTAAAATAGGAATGGTGTTTTTAGCCTACATTTATGTCCAAATACATCATACTAAACTTAAATGTTCAGATTGTGGGCCGGGGATATAGCTCAGGGGCACAGAGCCTGCCTGGCAAGCACAAGGCCATGAGTTTGATTCCCGATACCAAAAAAAAGTTCAGATTGCAATTTTTCATAAATTACAATAAAAAATTAAACTATATAATGTGATACTATACATGTAAGAAATGAAACTATACAATGTAACTCAGGGGCCATAGGCCACATCAAAAATACCCAAGTATTTACTTGGTTAGCACAATGGAAAATAAAGCCAAAATACCACTAAGTGATACCAGCCATTAAAACAAGTAAATTTCTTAAAAGAATAGGTGATGATCTGAGTACAGACTTTTAGGAAAAGGGAATATGGTCGCATGTCTAATGCACACAATTATGAAAAATGTAGCCTATTAAAGGATTATATACACAGTCCTCATGTGTACTACTATTAAATCTTGCTCTATTTCTCTTTGCTGTTCCTTTCCCCTACACATTTGTCAATTTTTCACTTCATAAATATTTATTAAGTAGCTATTATAAGGCAGGCACTATGGCAAATTATTTTGAGGAAGCAAGGAGATACTTTGGTAGAATGTGGAAGGCTTTTCTCTTGGATGTTACAGCAAATATTCAATGAAGATTAAAACATTAATCTTATTCTATATGAGTATGTTCTTAGTCCTTATTGAAATTCCTGACTTGATTTGTACTATAGTCAGCGCATGTACACAGTTCTGTAGCTATCGTGCTTATATGTATGTTCCATGTTCCTACTCTTTATTAGTATGTGTTTGGGATACATAATGGACACATTCATCTTGGGGAGTCAGTACAAGTACACATCACATCTTAGTCCTTTTTACTTCCCCTTCCCCTCTGCTCTGCCCCCCATCTTTAAAATCCTCTTCCCATTGGCAAAAGATCTACTCCCTGTTTCCTCTTAGCTTTTATTTTACTCTTCAAATTATTTATACTTTTGGTTTCTCATGTAAAAGAAACCATATGATACTTAAGCTTTTCTCTCTGATTATTTCACTAAGCATTATGGTGTTAAGATACACCCATTTTCCTACAAATCACTAAAATTTATCAAAACATGGAACTCTTCAGAAATTTGTGTATCTTCCTTGTGCAGGGGCCTCTTTATCATTCCAATTTTAGTGTATGTGCTTCGGTGCTTGCCGAAGCAAGCACCATGTTTGTTTTTTGAGACAGGGTCTTGCTATGTAGTTTGCAGTTCAGCCTAGCCCAGAACTCACTATGTAGCCAGACTGGCTGGGAATCATAGCAAGTGTTCTGAACCTGAGCCTCCCCAGTGCAGGTGCGCACCATTATGCCAGATACGACTCTGACTCTGACTCAGGACACCGGTCCATACCGTTGAGAGACCTACACCTTTACTTTTCCAAAGTCCTTTGGCAGGATCATTTAAGACAAAATTTGAACCCTGATGTTCAACAGCCTCCATTTACCTTATGGGTTCTTAGTGGCAGCAAAATCACCTACCAGTTCACTAAGTTTTGTTATATTTAGAAGTTACTAAGAATAAATCTTTCCTATGAAATTATAATGCTGAAAAACATGGGTTGTGCTAAAACACAATTCTGCTAGATTTCATGTTGTAATCTGCACCTCCATATAAACAGGTAAGAGTAATAAAACATGCTGAATTTTATTTCCTAAGTGTGTGGATTAGAAGAGGAAAAAGGCTATCATAAAAGATAAAAAAAGATATTTAATTCTATGAATCAGACTTAGAATTCCCAGGAGAGGAAAAGCACCTTTTTTTTGTTTCTCACCCAACCTTCTTCCCTCTTTTCTTTCTTCCCTTTGCATAAACCTCTTAAAATTTTTCTACATTTCCTATCACCCATGAGCTTATAGATTCCAAGTAATAATTAGAGATTCCAAGTAATAATTAGAGGCTATCTAGTTCAGAGAAAGTGAGTGTCTAGTACAAGGCCGGATATTTGGTGGCAGAGCTAGGGTTTGAACATAAACTCTATTATGGGCCTGCCAAACTGCCTGGAGCTTGGTTCATTTTATTCTCAATAATTTATCACATTAGTAGCTAGGTGTCATGGTGGAAACCTATACTCCCCACACTTGGGAGGCTGAGGCAGGAGGATAGCCACACGTTCCAGGCCAGGCTGAGCTACGGAGCAAGACCTTGTCTCAAAAAAAAAAATTTATCACATTAAAGTAAACTTAGGTAATATAAGATCCGGACAAAAGACTATGGCACATTTGAGGAGTTGTGCAAGAGTAAAGATAAGATTTCTTAAGTTTTTTTGGAGAAGGTTTATAAGAAATGTGCTATATATATTGCTATGATTTTTTGTCGGTACCGGGAATCAAACTCAGGACCTTGCGCTTGCCAGGCAAGAGCTTGTGCCACTGACCTATTCTGCCACCCCAAAATGTACTATCTATAAAAGAGGTTTTATTTTTAGGAAAACGTATGATTTGTTATTTTATTTGCTTTTATTACAAAAGTGCTTTTCAACCCATACATTCAAACCTTACAGCTTTATTTTATGTTAGCATTCTGGTACTCATATCTCTAGATCTCAGTATGTTTTGGTAAATTTCCTCCTGTCATTTCTGGTCACTACCCTGCAGCTCCCAATAGGAATAACTAACCTGATTTCTAACAGAAATAGTTTTACCTCTCTTTGAATGGATGTAAAGTGGAATTATAGAATAAGTACAGTAATTTATTCTATCTGGATTCTTTTCCTCAACATTGTATTTTTGAGATTGGTCTGTTTCTTGCTCTTTTATATTCTTGATTCATGCCTATTCCTTTTTTTTAACTCCCTTTAGCATCTTGGGGGAAGGAAAGTAGCTCATAGACAGCTAGTAGCAATAATCTCGCATTTTAGGATGAAACAGATGGAAGTCTGAAAGTGTTCCTTGCAGAAATAGAACCTAAAAAAAAAAAAAAAAAAAAAAAAAAAAAAAAAAAACAAAACAAGAAATAGAACCTAACAATTACTAATTGCTATATGGTTTGGTAGTTTAGTGATAGAATAAACATCCTTACAATGTGGGACTCATCTGCTATATCCAAATAAAAAGTCTATGACTACTATGTCTGAATTTTTATAAATTAAATTCTAAAGATGACTCCATTAACCAATTCTGCAAGTCCTTCTGGCTGCAGCATAATACTTGGAAGAACCACTGCATGATATATCTGTGAATTTGTCTCATCTCAATAAAATCCCACTACAAACACACGTGGTTTTTACTACAGGAAAAAGTTTTACTGCATTATACTAATATAGCAATGGATTTCAAGGACTAAGTTTTCTGCCTCAAATAGCCTATATTTCCAATCTGTCAAATTCAAACTAAGGGCTGAGAACTTTGGTATCTGGGATCGAACCTAGCAGTGCTCCACTACTGAGGTACATCTCCAGCCCCTTTTATTTTTTATTTTAAGACAGGGTCTCACTAAATCGCTCAGGCTGGCTTCAAGCCTGCAATCCTCCTGCCTAAGCCTCCCAAGAGTGTGGGATTACAGGTGTGTGCCACAACACCTGAATAAGTTACAGATGCTTAACCTGGTGTCCACAGACAGGCTTTGAGGAAGAGGGGAGCCGAAGTCTTCAAATATACAGGTATCATATTCTACTATCTTAAATGGCACTGTGTAGTTAGCTAATCAATCTGAATTTATTTACTTGGCCCTGTTGCTTACTTGATGGCATTTGTGAGGAAAAACAGTCTAGTATTTCCAGATTAACCTTTGAAACTTCTGAAAACAAAGCCCTGATCCCAGAGTGGTTCCACACATTTGGCCAATAAGCACAGTGAATAAATACCTGCCAGCAGCTATGGGGAGATTTTCGTTCCAAGATATACTGAGTTAAGGGAGAAGGCTCAAGTTCATATTTGTCGAAGGGCAGTTTATCTATAACCATTGGCTCACAATCTACACAGGAGAACCTCACAACAGGATGAGATGTTCTTGGTGGCTAAAATAAAAAGGAAGAAAATATGATCAGGTATCAAGCAAGCTTACATTTCTGGCAATTCTGCCAGCCCTTTTAGATTTTTTGAAACCATCACTGAGATACAGACTAGTGCTTTGAGAAAGAGTTATTAGACCTGTAGGAATCACCAATGGCTTTCTTGTGAAGAAGGGATGCAGATTCTTTATCTCTACTGTCTACTTAGTATTAAGGATAGGAAAAGTAAATTACAACACTCATAAATAGAATTTCAGTGGAATAAAAAATGCTCTGAATATATTTAAGAACCCACTATGATCCATAGGATGAACCCTGAATTTCAGGTCCACTTTGTGGTCACCAAGCATCACTTGCCCTTCATTCCTTTGTCCTGCTAGTTTATACATAACTTAGGTACTGCTGGGGAAAAATCCATGAAATTTTCTAATGAGGTAATGGCAGAACTAAAGCTACTAACAAGTAAAACGAAAAATAAGAAGGTATGGAAAGAGCAAGATGATGAGCTAGTCGTAAGTCCAGGGCCCGGGTTGACGGTGTTGTTCATACCTACAAGCTTGTCTTAAATAGCCAAAGCTAGGGACAATTTGGGTAGGGCTGCAAAGGCCGTTTTCTTATCAGGGGTAACTTGTGACTGGAGAGCACCAGAGAGAAAGAGGGACAGCAAGGGCTGAGAGATCTGGAAGACTAATAGATACATGATACAGCATCTTTGCTTCTTTATAAGTGGGAAAGCACATTTACTTGCCTTTATCATTTATAAACCTACAAGATGTTGGAGAGTTGAAAAAAACTTCCTCAAATGAGCCTTTAAAGATAAGCTGTACGTGAGTCACTAGAGATTATTTTTTAAAAAAATTGCTTATTTACCCATCATTAAAAAGTGCATTACTACAGAACCAAAGTTCATTGATTAAAAAAAGATGAATTGTAGATCAAGCAAGTTCCACTATGTGTGTTGCTACTCCTTAGGAAGTAGATCTTTGAAAATGTTTTGACTATGTTTCTAAAACCTATGCAAGGTGTAAGCTAGGTTTCAGTTTTCTGAGGCTATGCATGAAAACCAATGCCGGTGACTTTTTAGGCACTGTGCTTACCAACGAAATGAAGGCGGCTGCTCTGAAATAAAAATCAAGTCACAGATAATGACGACATCTAAAATAACAATGTACTAACATCTAAAGATGGCAGCTCAAATGAAAAAGGCAACTTAAAGAAAGAGTGCAAATGCTGGAAAGTAAAGGAAGTCCTCTTTCTTGCTTTTAGGCACAAGCTAGACTTTTAGTAGGAGATAGAAGGCAAAAAGACAGATCTCAAAAGCCTCACTTCTCAAAAGGTCCACTATAGTCAGCAAACTAAAAATCCACACAATGTTTACGTTTTTGTTGTATGATACTTACTAGTGAAGGCAAATTCTGATCTGGCCAAAATGATTCTGGAATTGGCCAGTGTCCAACAGGAACACCAGTTTTAGAGTTAGGCCGTACATAAATGAGTTTATGACAACTATGCCATGGTTGAGCAGCAAATGAATTGCTTGGTCTAGATGAATCCGTAAGTCCATCTAAAAGTTAAACAAAAGACAGACTAGGGTGTGAATTTCTTTTTACAGGTGCTGATCTACTTGTACAAATTTTCCAGCTAAAGGCAGATATAAAAAATAATGATTCATGAAAAACGGAAGGAAAAAAGTGACACTACTAGGATTTCCAAATGTTCTCTCTAGTTTCTCTTTTCTTCTAATCAGTCCTCTCTAATTCAATACACCTCACCATCCTTAACCCACTATGAGAATATATTCTTATGTGAAAAACTATTATGAAACTAACTTTGAATTTTATGAGACTTGGATGGATAAACACACGAAAACATTACAGCTATTTTTTAAGAATTACCAAATTAAGCAAATGAAATAATTTTACTTATTTCAATATTACTTTCAGCAGTGATTATTGTAGACCAGGAGATTTATTGAGGACCATTGGGCTCTAGGGAGAACATATAATGGTTTTGGAGAAGTCCTATGAAGTTGAGCTCACAACTCTGGGAATGTACAGTTTTCTTAGGAAAGGGTTTTCACTTTCATCAAAATCTGAAAGGTTAAGAACTCTGGAAAAGGAGAACCGGAGCTAGAAAGGAAATCTGACTTATTTTTACATGTATGACACCAGATCCCAGGAATTTCCATATGAAAGTTTTCAGTTCACATAGCATGCCTTCTCACAGGCCTCAGTCTTTCATGGCAAGTTTTCTTGCAGGGGTGGCTAAGAAGCTTCTAAAATCATTATGCATAAAACTGGGTATAGCCTATGCTTTTTTCTCTAGGGAAAGAGGTTTATATTTTTCTAATAGTTTCTCAAAAGAATTCAGGAACCAAAGAGAAAAAAAAAAGTCAGGAACCACAGGATTCACTATTTCAGACAAATGTGTAGCTTTCTTCCATGTGTGTTTAGCCCATTTGGTCTTGGCCATGGCAATTAAAATGCATAGATCAGAGGAGATAAGCATTATGGTAGTAAGTATGCATGTGTATATATGTGTGGGACCTGACAGAAATGAGAACTAATAACCTAGAACAACAAAGCTCTGTACATTACTATACTGTGGTTTAGTTCCCTGACCTCTTTGAAATCTACACACAAGTAGTCACAAACGTCCATTCACAAAGCAATCTGGAAATTCACTAAATTTTAACTACCCCTATGCAAAAGTATCTCTGCTTTTATCCATTTAGAGTCAGACTTTCTGTAAAATCTCATTTTAAAAGGTTCTACAGTTAAAAAGTAGTAAGAAAAGATTAGCGTAGAACCTTACAGAACCTTCTAAGTTCCTGGATAAACCATTCACAATCTCTTGCTGCAGGACAGAAACTAACACAACTTTTATTAAGATAGTTTGGCATATCTGGTGCTCAGAGCTCCAAACAAGATATGTAAGTGTCACACTGTAGGGAATATGCAGACATTTTGTGAATAGAGAGGGAATGAGTCAGTGTCATTCCAAGACTGGGACAAGGGAATATAAAATGATTTGGGGAAAGGAAAAATTTTCTTAGGAATATTCAAGATAAAATTGAAGTTGTTAGAATTTAGCCAACTGACACCTACATAGGCAAAGAAAAGACAATAGTTTGGATAGATGTTTTACTCAAACGTACGTGGATAATGAAGATTATCACTATTATAATTTGTTTAACATATTCTGAATGTCAGATCATTGTCCTATATCACACTTTAGGGTTAAAAAATGTTATCCACCATACCTTCTCCAACAGGAAGTGGATCTGGTCCCGTTTTTTCAAAATGAATAACTACACCACTCTGAACTTTTTGCACTAGAGATTCTAAACATTGATTCAACATTCGTTGTGTTCTAACACAGTAGGAGCGACCTATGCCAGAGGTGAAAACAATGAGCACAAGTTTGATTAAAGTACTATATCATAATATAAGCATCTGAAATTTTAAAATATAACTTGGAATAATCATAATTACATTGGCAGCAACTAAAGTATTAATAATGAGATTAAACATCAGAGCGAAAAGATTTTAAAGGCAAACAAAGTTTAGATGTGGCATTTAGTGAAAACTATACTCTGCTGCCATAAATTCTTTCTTTAGAAATATGAGATTTTGCCAATACCTCCTGTGACTTCACACATTTGTGTGATGGCTGATTCATCACTTGGTACACTCCCCAGTTGCTCTGGTTCCGTACAAGCCACTCCAGGCAAACGCAACACCAGGGCAAATAACCTTTGATCCCAGCGAAAAGGTTCTTTGGTTAGTTCACTTCCAGGCAGAGGAGAATTCAAAGGAAGATGAAGCTGATAAGGCAAAATTTGAAAAGGTCCATTATAACAACCCACATAAAAATGAAGAAAGAGTTAAAAAGCTCATTTTTCTTTCATGGAGCTCAATAAAATTAAGTAATCTTTCAAGGATTACTAAGACAGCACGTTTATCGAAACTTAATTCTTAATTGGAGATACATGCTTCCCACAGAAATAGCCTCATGTTCTCTGCCATTTAATGAAATTAAAAAAATAAAATCTCACCTCTTCTTGAACACTAGCAGTACTTGTTAACTTGTTTCCGTCTGTGATGGTAATTAAAATAGATGGTTCTAAAAAAAATGGATTTCTCCCCTAAAATACATGTAAAGAGAATTAGAGCTGTGTAAAGTAATAAAATTCTATTTAAACTTTTACATTTGCCTTGTTAATGATCTCCCCAATAAATGGTAAAATCTGCTTGGATTTATAAAGAGAAAAAGATTAGGGACTGAAATGAGTAGGAACCAAAATAATCTTGAAAGAGGTAGCATTTCTATAAACTGAGAAATTCTTATAATTCAAAAACTCCCCAAGCCATAACATTCAAAATACTTTTATCTATCAGCTTTCCAAGGAATCACAAACTGATATTAAAGGGATTATAATGGCAATATCATACACACTCATGAATCCATTCACCTGAGTTAGAATCCTAGCACAGATGGGGGACACTGGTGACAAACTCTGAAACTTGGAGAGTGACTCTGGAGATCATGAGCAGAGTTTTTAGAGTAGATAAGGACAATGATGGCAACAGCAAATGCAGTTCTGGCTTCCTTTTATTCTATAGCCTTTACATGAGAGTGGGAGGGGCAATAGGGGTTGACACAGAAAGATCCCAACTGCCTTCTTCCAATATTTCTCAGCAATTTATTCATCCCATTCTCAGATATCTGATGATCGGGTGGTAGGCAATTTTAATTATTTTAAAATCAAGCCACATATAATAATCAAGAAGGATTTTTTAAAAAAATCATGTATTTAAAAATTATATCAACCTCTTTGGAGGATATCAAAAGTTGTAGAGACCTTGGTAACCATGCCCAATTTTGAATTCCTGCCCCAAGTCACCAAAGGAAATTAGCTGTACTCACTCAAAATTTTTTTTACCTGTCCATAATTGTCTATTCCAGATATTAATCTATTGAGATTTAACAGATCAAATGAGGATCTTAGAGCCTGACCAAGAGTAGTCAGTCCAGAAGCCTGAAGATTTTTTAGTTCGCTCATGAATGTTGCGTGATTTTCCTTCCAACCAGCCTGAAAACCAAACATTTACAAAGAAATTATTGATTATGCAACAAACATCATATAAAATGCAAACAAGTACCAAACAGAAACTATTAAACCTCTGCTTGACAAATTAATTGCTCCTTAATATAATTCTATTCTGTATCTTGACTGATTTCAGATCTAATGCAAAGGATCAGTTTCAGAAAGATCAGCTAGCTTTAATGATCAAGAATAAAGAATTCAAGCAAACAATACATGCATTTGTTGTGGCAGGAGGGCTTTGGCTTAAGAGGTCTATTCAGGTTCAACCAAACCTACCCAAACAACTCGGTTACCTTCGCTTGACACTGAAGATGAGCTTGGAGGAGCAGAGAGCAAGGAAAAGCTCCTTTCCAAACGTATTGTCCTCAATAGAGACAAACTTGGCTATCGAGGGTCTGATCTCTATGAGTTTTTCTAACCAAGATTCTTTCTCCCAAACAATATTTTCACATTTAAATGAAAAGAAAGGGAAACTACAGGAACAGAGCTACGCTTATTTGGAGACAATGCTTCTGGCACTATCAAGCATTCAGAAAACCCTAAATCTAGAATAGGAGCAGAAAGAAAAACAAAATGCTTTGGCAAAAAAGAGCACCCTCTAGGGGCCCCCAGCAACGATGAATAGCAGCAAAAAACCAAAGGCTCAAAGTCAACAGCCAACATGCTGTGATCAATTGGGTTGCAGAACAGAAGGAAGGAAAGGATCCTGCTGACTGTTCAGTGATGGCTACAAAAGCAAAGCAGCACAAAATGCGAAGAAGAGAAGCCAAAAGAGTATGGCAGCTATGAGTATGTCACGGAGGAACAGGCCGGCAAGGGTGAAGGCAGATAGCTCGGCTAGGCAACGTGGTGGGCAAAACAGCCACGTGAGTCTCAGTATACCTAAAGACAAGGGGTGATACACTGGATGCTGAGGTGATGCCCAACGGTACAGCTGGAGGAGGAAAGCAGGAACAAATCATACAGATATAAAGTAAGTGATTTCAATTTTGGGTTTAGCTGAAGGCTACAGCTTCTTTTCTGCTTTCATGGGCTCCCAAAGCACCATGAGACATGGAGGCCATTTGGAGGCTGAAAGAACAAAATGCGGCATTTGAAGACACCCCCATATCACGAGATGCAATGATGTGAGGAGTGGAGGGCACCACAGAAAGAAAGAAAACAGAGAGCTCATAAAAGGGTAGGATTTATTGGAGAACCACAAGTTAATTTGATTATCATTGCTCTGGGCACATGACAGCAGGCGAGGCTGATAAGACAATTCGTGCTTTGACTGCGAAGTGCTTTGAACACTGTGCTCAGTAGTTTGGATTATTATCAGTCGGCCCTGGGATGAACCCGGTGTTTTGAATTAGGAGAGTGGCACGATCAGAGCTGCATTTTAGCAAGATCATTCTGCTGGGAGGCGAGGCTAAATTGAGGGGTGGAGGACAGGATGAAGCTGGAGGCAGGGAAACTGGTTTGGAGACTGTTGCAATAGCTCTTGAGAACGGTGATGAAAGGCTGAGTTAGAGCAGTGAGGACAGACAGGAGGTTGCAGATTAAAGAAGTATTTCAAGAGGTGGAGTCATAAGGATTTAGCTAATTAAAGGGATGGGTGAGGGAGAAAGGGTCATGTACTAGGTTGGGGTATCTGGCCCAGGCAAACTTAAAAACGGTCAGATCTTTACCCAGAAGCCACTTTATAAAATTGACTTTTTTGAAGTTACTTCATTTAGCAATCTGATTTCCACATAGTAAACTTACATTTATATTAAGTATTGAACTCCTGAAAGGCCCATGGAATAGTTCAGGGTATGACTAAAGAAAAAGGAGTGGACTATTTGGTTGGTAAAGTGCTAGCAAAAGATGTGGATGTCACTTTAAACTCATCAATATTTCTCATAGTGTCCGGATTGTTAAAAGCCTCATTCATCAATCTGTCAGAAAAATTACAGTATTTAAATTTTCCTTTATAATATGAAATGAAAAGCATTTCACAAGTACTTTCAACAGGTGAATCTCTGACATTGTTTTTTGGTCAGTTCCAATCCTTGACAACAAATTGGGCAGTACGAGAAATTTGTAATACTGTTCGTACCTCAATACTATAAAGTATGTGAGCTACATTCACTACCAAAAACCATGCATTTTTAGTAGCTCTCCAGCTCCTATTTCAAGATAAAAACTAAATGCTCTGCTCTATTTTCAAAATACTATAGGAAAAAAAGTCCCACAGATTAAAATATTTAGAGAACTTTATTAATGTGAAAGATTTCTTCCATAAAGACCACTATAAAGAGATAGCAGGAAAAAGGACACATGCTCTTCATTGCTTGAAATTAATTTTTATCACAGATGAATTCAACGACAGCTAATTTGCTCTTTTCTTCAAAAGTACTGTGGATTCAAACCCATGGCCTCTCACATGCTAACTACTCACTACCACTGAGCTACATGTCCAACCTCTGATTTGCCATCTCAGTGTCTCCTTTCAAAATTTTACTTTATAGATATCCTACTCATGTCAGCAAAGCCTTTATTCCTGATAATAATTTCCATACCTCCTTGGAGAACTAGAGCTTACAAAGCACTTTCACACTTCACAGTGGCATAAGATAACCCTATAAAAATAGACACAACAATACCAACCCTATTTTGACCGACCTTCCTTCCTCCCTCCCTCCCTCCTTTTTTTTTCTGCCTTTTTGAGACAGGGTCTTGCTATGCAGTTCAGGCTGGTCTTAAGCTCATTTTGCAGCCCAGGCTGGCCTCAGACTCGCAACAATCCTCCTACCTGAGCCTCCCAAGTACTGGGATTACAGGTGTGTGCCACCACACCTGGCTTGTAATTTTTTTAATTTTGAGAAAGGGCCTTGCTAAATCACTAAGTTGCCCAAACTTTGCTTGAACTTGGAATCTTCTTGCCTCAGCCTCCCAGGGTGCTGGGATTATAGGGATGGGCCACCATGCCCAGCTCCTTCTTTCATTTTAACAAATAAGGAAGAAGTGAGAAGTAGGGCCGGGGATACAGCTCAGTGGCACAAACACCTGCCTGGCAAGCGCCAAGGTCCTGAGTTTGATTCCCAGTACCAAAAACAAAACAAACAAAAAAAGAAGTGACAGGTATATGTTGTTTGTGGGGGTGACAAGTCACACTCTAGAACTAAACTATCTGAAATAGTAGCTCTTAACCACATGTGGCTATTGAGCATCTGAAATGTGGCTAGTCTGAATCAAGATGTGGTGTTAAGTGTAGAATACACATGGGAGCTTTTCCTTTCTTTCTTGCATGTTGCTCAGGATGGAACCCAGGACCTTGTACATGCTAGTAGAGTGCTCTACACTGAGCTACCTCCCAGCCCCACCTATAAGATATTGAGGATGTAGACAACCTCAAAGAGTTAATGTAAAATATCTCATTCACTTTTATATTGACTACATGTTCAAATGATACAGTTTTGAAAGTTTTCAGTTAAATATATATTAGTAAAAATAGTTTCACCTGTTACTTTTTAATGTGGTAACTAGAATATTTTAAGTTATGTGTATGGCTGAGGCTGACATTATTGAACACTTGTTCTAGAGGGACCTGAAGGCCAGGCAAGGGAGTCTGGCCTTGAGGCTCTGGACAGTGAAGTCATTCCAGATTCCAATGCAGGAGGACACAGGACAAAAGCAGCGTCTCAGGAAAATCAGTCTGGTAGCAACATAGACTGGAAGAAAGGCAAACTGTAGTCAGAGAAGCTGGGAGACTTGATTAGCAATCCAGGCCTGTGACAATCAGGACCCGAATTCGGATGGGAACAGAGAAGGAGTTCATTGAGAAACATTTGACAGGAATAAGATAGTAACAGCATCGAATAAGATAGTAACAGAATTGCTGGGTGTGGTGGCACATGCCTGTAATCCCAGCACTCAGGAGGCTGAGGCAGGAGGATTGTTACAAATTCGAGATCAGCCTGCACTACAAAGTGAGCTCAAGGCCAGGCTGAACTGCATAGCAAGACCCTGTTTTGCAAAGTGCCCCCCGCAAAAAAGTAACAGCATTGCTTAAAGGGGCAAGAGAATAAAAGGTGATCTGATAGCTCCTACTCTGGGAGACCTAAGGAAGGGAGGTTTAGGACAAAGTAATAACTTGGTTGTTGTTTTTTTTTTTTGTTTTTTTCCAGTACCAGAAATCGAACTCACAACCTCACGCTTGCCAGGCAGGCGCTGTGCTGCTGAGCTAAATTCCCAACCCCAAGTTCAGGCTTTTTTTTTTTCCTGGCACCAGGAATCAAACTCATGAATAACTTGGGATAAACCTTAGAACAAAAAAACCTAAGCTAACAGGTGTCTTTAAAGTCAAGTTTAAATGTTTCTCAGAGGTAAAATGATGACTGATAATAGTTACTGGTGCTTATAAGTGCTAAGAACTCACTCATGCAAAATACAGCATCAAACATATACCCTTCTCATCTGAGCCTCATCATCACCTTCTAGGTCGGTGCTATCACTGTGTCTATTATATAAATTAGGACACTAAGACTAAGCAACTTATTCAAGTCAAACAACTAGCAACTGGCACAGTCATGATTTGAACTCAAGTAATTTAACTTCAGACCCTCCCCCCACCACTTAAGCCTTTAGATCCTACAACTCTTCCATATATTCACTTCCTGGACATGTCTTGTTAGATTAGCTTAAAAGTTCTTAAATTTAACGAACTTTCCAAATTTCATTTAATGCAAGCCCACTTTCCCTTATGTCTAAATACAGAGCAATTGGGTACAGGGGACAGTGACTTAGGAATTAGAAGACCTTGGTCTATTCCTGGCAGTCAGTAACTGGCTTGGCAAATGGTCCACAGTAAGTCACTTAAACCCTCTGGGCTCTGTTGCCTCATCCTAGGAATGAAAAGGCTGACAAATGAACTCTAAGGTCCCTTCCAACTTTCATCATCCTATAATTCCATACTTCATAACAATCCTTTATATCTATCAGACTTATGTACCCTATAATTCTGTACCTTATAACAATCCTTTGAATAAATCTGACTCGCATAAAGAAAATATCACTTGCCTTAGGAAATATGTTAATTCAGGTCTGGTTTAAATTTGCAGAGTCAACTAAAAATGTCTTTTCATGTCAGCAGAGAAACATGGCCCTTTCAGACTACTGATGACCTAGGTTCTGGCCTCAGCTTTACCTGACTAGCCACTAGCCATTTATTCCCCACCCATATTTCCACTGAATGGAGAGAATTTACACTTCTATCCTCAGAAGGGCAAAGCCCAAATATTTCCTACTACCATCTTGATTCTGTCTTCTAACCTGACAGGCAGGTTTGGGAGCAGGAAACTGGCATACCTTCGCTAGGACTTTGGTGAAGCCCTTTTAAATTTTCTGGTATGAGCCAGGCGCGGTGGTGCACGCCTATAATCCCAGCACTCGGGAGGCTGAGGCAGGAGGATCATTGAGAGTTTGAGACCAGCCTGAGCTACAAAGGGAGCTCAAGGCCAGCCTGAACTGCATAGCAAGACCCTGTCTCAAAAAGACAAAAAAAAAAAAAAAAAAAATTTCTGGTATGTTCTCTGCCCAGTGTTGCTTAAGAGTTAGGCTCTGCCCCTACAATAGACCCACAGGGGAGGTCTGTCACTATATCAACTATCTGGAAGCTTTTCATGAACACACCTCTAGGCTGTATCCTCAGGTCTAGCTTTTATCTGGAATAAAGCTGTTACTTAGTACGCTGGTGATTCCTGTGTCACATTTCTTTATTGGTTTTAAGTGGAGGAGAGAACAGAGGGGATGTTTCTCCTCTAAACCTCAGCACCCTAGTACTTGTCCTTCCTGAACTTTATCTCAATTTGGTCAGACTATTTCTCTGCTTCACTGACTTTTTACTTACTTTTATTTTTTTTTTAAGTATAGGAACTCTTTCCCCCATCAAGATCTTGCCAGCAAGTATAAACAAGTAACAGAGATAAAAGCAGATCAACTATCCATGAAGGAAGGGGATGTAGGAGTGGTGTTAACGCCCTTTCTGAAAACTCCTGCTCTGTCTCTAAAGGTCATTTGTAATCCTCTTCCAAAATATTAGTAACCTTGCTTGACTTAGTATAATGTACAAATTTAATAAACATGCTGCTACTTTCCCCATCCAAGGTAACTGATAAAAATACTTAGGGCAGAGGCACCTAACTTCCACACAAGAAGTGTCCCTTACAAAGTGTATGCAAAGTGAACATTTGTAAATTTAAAAATTGAATAATATAGATTCTCTGGGTGGTAGGTTTTAAGAGGGTAGGCAGTGAATCTTTTTGAAGAACAAAAACAATCCTCATAGTTACTGATTGTCAGGAGCCAGGTTCTCAACAGCAGCGAGAAAACTTCTCACTCTAAGGTACCACTTGCTGTGTCCCCAACTTGGTGCTGAACCACCGCAGTGAATCATTTTGGGCACACTCACCCCTCAGCCTATTTGCACACTCTCCTGAACAGTAGTGCAGCCCAGCCCAAGTCTTCCTAGTGTGTTAGCAAGCCCTTCACAATGAATGAACAACAAACATCCTTGATATCCAGAGAGACAATACATGTTGCTGTCCCTCCTCCACCGATTTTTATCTTTCATTATTAAAGGAAATGAAATCAGCCTGATAATATTTGCCCTCCGTAAGCCTATGTTAAAGGGCTTTGCTTGACCCTCATCTTTCTAGATGGTTACAAACTAGATGATTAACAGATCTGAGTATTTTCCCAGATGTCTCAAGTTAAAGCCGAAGAGTTTAAATTTAGCAAGGCCATCAATTCTCTTGTTGAAAGATAAACTATTTTCCTTTTTCCATCTGCTCTCCATAAGTTTGGAGAAAACTTGCTCTGCAACAACCCAGACAATTGAAATAAATCAATTCCAACAGTATTTTTAAACTAATTTACTTTCTGCTTCAATTTAACATTCAATCATCTTTGTCATCACAAACTCTTCCAGTGTTGGTAAACTGACTGGTGAGACGAAATGACATGAAAAATAAGAAGCTCTGTTTTTGCAATCAACTGTCTCCCTAAGGAGACAAATCACTTTTCCTTGTTCTCTGCCCTTAGCCTTATACCAAATATTTATGTAAGTTTAAACTTTTCAATGTCAAGGATTTTTTTCTCACATTAAAATGGAGTCCGATTCTGATACAAGACAAGATTTACTTGCCCTCTTAAGTAACAGAACACTGTGACACATGAGTCACCTTAAAAAGTTAAAATATCCTTTCAAATTATGTTCACAGCTGGCACATCTATAAAGGAGGTTGCTAAAATCACGAAGTACACTTTAGGAAGACACTGTATCATTACGAGAGTGGGACTGTCTTGCTTCCTGTACCGCCTTTCCAAACTTCCTTCTTGTATTATACAAGTCTGACAAAATTTTTTCCCTCAGTACTTAATAATTTGGCCTGATCCTGTTGCTGTTGTTTTCTCATTTGTGTCTAGGTATGCAGAGGAAGTATTTTATTATTTTGTTATTTATATGTACTAGTATAACATTTTCTTATAAAACACTTGTTTTTAAAACAACTAGTTCTCTTGGACTGTCTTTTGTCATAGTTATTTCTCAAAGGCCCATCTTAATGTCCTGAACTTGCTAAAATTTGCAAAATCCATTTTACTTGATTAAATGAATTCTCTCCCTTAGAACTCTAAATGCTATCATTCTGTGGTTCAGTCCACCAATTTCCATCCATGTGCTTCAGTAAATATTACCAGTCACAATTAAAGAAAAAAGAGATCATCTTACCTGGCAGCCTTCTACTTTAAGAAAAAGTTCCTAAGAAAGTGCCTCATGCCTGCACCCCTGAGGCTGGTGCAGGAGGACTGCTTAGTGTTCAAGGACTGAGGACTGCTTAGTGTTCGAGGTCAGCCTGAGCTACAAAGTGAGTTCAAGGCTAGCCTGAACTGCACAGTGAGACACTGTCTCAAAAAAAATTGCCTTCCTAATACATTGCAGAAACTTATTTGCTAGTCTGTGACCTGCTGAATTGTTTTTCAGCAGACAGTTACAAGACTCTCGGGACCACACATTTTAAGTGAACTAAGCAGAGAAATAATTGTTTTTGAGTCCAGTGACAGTTCACCATTTCACATTATGAGTATCTTTAAAATACTTCATGTGAGTTTTTTAGTGGTTATACAATCATAAGGATTAATGTAGCACATTTGTAAAATATATTTATAGAGTTTTCAATTCTTACCCTAGGGAATTCAGATAAAACTAGGAAGCAGCATATCTCTCAAGAGTGCACTGGAAGGCTGGGGGTGTAGTTCAGTGATAGAAAGCTTGCCTAGCATGTGAGGGGCCCTGGGTTCCATCCCCAGCACCATAAAAAAAGTTCACTGCAAAGTCTGATAAGATCAGAAGAAACTTAATCTTCATCAGTGGATGATAACATGTAGAAATCAACAGTTTTAGAAACTTTTCTCCTCTCTCCAAGAGTCAACTGGATTACTGCTGAAGCAGAAAAATCTTAGAATTTACCAAACATGGTCAGACAAAGATGCTGAAAGTTTGCTTTCCTCTGGGGTTGAAAGCGTGTGTAGCACGGTAACAGAGCACTTGCCTAGCATGCTCAAGGTCCTGGGTTCCATCCTCTCACCGGCAAAAAAACTTTCCTTTCCTAGACTCAGACCATTTGAACTGTAGCTACCAATTAATACTTACTATCAGAAAAAAATGCTACTGTGCAGATTACATGTAGGTTTAAAAATAGCTTCTAGTATGAGTCATTTTATGGACACATATACAAAATAAAATTGAACAGAAGTGATTAAGACTAAGTCATTCAAACACTGCACAAAAGGAGTTGAACACAAGTAGTGCAACGGCCAGGTGTGGTGGCACACGCCTGTAATCCCAGCACTTGGGAGGTTGTTGCAGGAGAACCTCTGGGAGTTCAAGGTCAGCTTGGGCGACATAGTGAGTTCAGGACCAGCCTGAACTACATAGTGAGACCATCTAAAAATAAAATAAAATAAAATAAAATAAAAAAACTAAGAAGTAGTGGAGTGGTCATGGACTCTCTAAAGATTATATCGAATCTCTTTCCCCTAGAGTAGCTCTTTTTAAAAGTTCTTTTAAAAAATTTAAAAGACAATTTTACATCATAAAACTAATACATATTCATTTTTGAAAATCCCAACAGAAATCGCAAATTAGTCTTATCTGTTCACTAAACTGTCACTGCCACTATTCAGAAGTAACCACTGATATAGGACTATTCTGAAAATCAAACGGCTAGCAGCAGACAGAAGCAGTCTCAGTAAAATCAGTAACATTTACCAATTTAACCACTGTGTTCAATATAGCATAGTAAGCATGCCAGAAACTCTTTTCTAAAATTTAAAGCACTTTTGAAATCATTCTAAGCTCCAATCCTCAAATGTTCCACTTCCGGCTTTTCAGTTATACAAATCTCTCCTGTACTTTTTCAGAAAGGAACACTGGAAATAATCCAGTCTAATCCTTTCATTTAACCAATGAGGAAACTGACATCATAAAAGGTTAAGTGATTTGCTGGGGTCATGTGTGTAATTAGTAGCAGACTTCTGCTAAGAACCCAGATCTCAGGCCTTGGTCCAGAGCTTAGCTGAAGAGGCACCACTTGTCATATTACATGGGAGTCGGCAGTGTGATCTACCAAACAGGATTATTATTATCACTTTTTAAAACCTGATTCTTATAAAAGTATCTAGCTGTTGTATAAATCTACTTATACAGCTCAGAAGCATGACTATGGAGTTTACAATGTCTATACAGCTATGTAAGACCTCAGGAAAAATGGAAAGCTTTGCTCGGTGCATTGTGAGCATTCTTGCTCAATAAATAAAGCAGGAGAACGCCCCAACTCTCCAATGCCATGGTTCTACTAAAGGCTGGAATCTTCCTGGAATCTTCCAATCTAGCGCCTAGATATGTGGGCTCTCTCCCTTGTACACAGTAATGCAGAGAAACACTGGGGCTTATTAAACAACAGCGCCTGTGGGCAACTTCAGGCCAATTTAAATCAGACCATCTTGGTCTAGTTCAGGCTAATCAACTACTAAAGGTCATACTCCAGCTCTCTCCCCCATTCCTTCTGCAACTTCTCATCATTATAATAGCATTTTAAAGCACCTTCTGTCACATCCTCCCCCTCAAGTCACACCCTTAATGGGATGCTTTCAGTTCACTTCCTTTCCTCCCCCAGGCCTTCAGCTGCCTGTGTCTGGATCTCTTCTTCCTTTGCTAACTGATGTTCTAGGGACTGTCACTCGAATGGGGAGACATGGGGGATAAGAAGAGACTAGTCCTGCTTAACTGTAGGACGAGAAATGGTGGAGAGTAAGTTTATACAGATTGTGAGGCACATCCCAGGAAGCTCCGAATGGCAGGCTGAACAATTTAGACTTGACCCCTAAGTACGGGGAATCTTTGAAGGTTTGTAGGGACGGTGATATGATGAAACCAGCTTTTGAAAATGTGAGCAGTCACTGGGTAGACAGTAGAAATTTAAGAGGCACTCGGAAGATCACTTACAAGATTAGTACAGAGGCCAAAGCATAAACATACAAGGACCTGGATGGAAGACAGCAGAAACTGAACTGAGGAAAGTTACGTAGGAGAGATTCCAAGGGATGTCGGATAGGCCTTCAAAAAACACAGTAGGAAAGAATTAAAGCTACATAACAACTCAGTTTCAATCCTGGGTGACTAAAAATGGAAAGTGTAGGGCAGTTTTAGAAACACAGGAAGTTTAACTGAGCTGATGGTAGGACAGACACCCAGTAGAGATGTCCTGCCGGGGTGGAAAGCTGAAGATGGTGAGGCATCAGTGTAGATGGAGTATTTGAAACCAGGAATGAATGGGATAGTATGCATTTACCATGGGAAGCAGGGGGGAGGATGTAGAAGACAGAGCAAGAATTAAAGAGCAATAAACAGAATAGAAAAGGAGCCGGGCGTGGTAGCACACACCCATAACCCCAGCACTTGGGAGGCTGAGGCAGGAGGATCGTTGTGAGTTTGAGACCAACCTGGGCTACAAAGTGAGCTCAAGGCCAGCCTGAACTGCATAGCGAGACCCTGTCTCAAAAAAGAAAAAAAAAAAAAAAGAAAGAAAGAAAAGGTAACAAGTTTCTGGAAAAAGGGGTAGTTACTTTCAAATGTAGTCAAAGGCAAAGAGAAGAAACAGACAAATTTGCCCAAGTAGCTCTATAATAAATCCTATGGCCTTAATAAATACTTACTTTTCTAAATAGTACTATTAATTCCTCAGTGGCACAAATGAAAATGTTAAGTCTTTTGTTCAACAGATTCAAATCCAGAACCTGTCTCTTTGCACTAAGTTCACTGAACTTCTGAAACCACAGTGCAGGATATAAGTAATGAAAGCCACGGTCACTAAGGAATAGTATAATCAAGTGAATTTAAGATATAGAACTCTCCCTTTTCTACCAACAAGTGGCACATCGCCACAAAAGCCTTCTTGTACTGTTTCTCTAGTAAAGACTCCAGTGGTTGAGTTGGCAGCATCTGCATTTCTTCTCAGAAATCCACGTGTTATTCCAGGCTGCCTTACAGAATGGGAAGGGAAATCCGAAAGCTAGCTAGCAGTGACAGAGATGAGGCTACAGGTCTGGATGATGGGATGAGGACCAAACCAGTAGGTGAAGCACAGACTGACACACGAAACCCTAAAGAATAGTGTGGTACATGCCGGCCTTTTTAAAAAAACCACTCTGCCTCACACGTTGTGCATTAGTAGAAAGCAAATACTACTGTGAGGTACACTGAAAGTCTTTGTTTTCCCCACAAGAAAATCATTTATGAAGAGACTGATACACTGAAGATGGCACATCTATTTATTTTCTTTCTTTCTTTATTTTTTTTTTGAGACAGGGTCTCACTATGTAGTGCAGGTAGACCTTCAACTTGTTTATGCATCGCAGACTGGCCTGGAACTGACAGTGATCATCTTACCTCAGCCTCCCAAGGCAGCAATTACAGGCATGCACCAAGCACATCAATTTCTTTCTTTCTTTTTTTCTTTTTTCTTTTTGAGACAAGGTCTCACTATGCAGTTCAGGCTGGTCTTGAACTCAATTTGCAGCACAGGCTGGCTGGGAATGTGCAAAGATCCTCCTGCCTCAGCCTACTAAGTGCTGGGATTACAGACATGTGCCACCACGCCTGGCTGAAGCACATCAATTTCTGATGGCCACTTGATAGAAACTACACTGTTGCTTTTGTAAGCCTGCCACTCTTCCGATAGTCACTAGACACCACCCTCCATTCCTGACATAGACATTGTCTCAAGCTTCATCAACTCAAGTCTCAGCAAATCCACATCTGTCTAGAGTGGGTCACAACTGTGAGACAGCAAAAGTGGAAGTGTTTTGTAAACAAATGTACAATGACTGGCCCAGAAATTGCCAGAAAAATGATAAAAATAACACTAGCAGTAATAATTTTCCAAGCCCGGCATGGTGGTGCACGCCTGTAATCTCAGCACTTGGGAGGCTGAGGTAGGAGGATCCTTGCAGTTCGAGGCCAGCCTGGATTACAAAGTGAGCTCAAGGCCAGCCTGAACTACATAGTGAGACCCTGTCTCATAAAGACAAAAAAAATTTTTTTTCCTTTTTGTAGCAGTAATAATTTTCACACATCGTGTGCTCTTTATAAAAACAAGTACTATTATATTAAAATCAGCTAAAAATAATAACATGATGATCCTGTCTGAAAAGTGAAGGTTTTGGGACCTACATTATAAGCAGAAATGCTTGTGAGAAGTTATCCAAAGAAAATGTTCTATCACAGTTGACAGAAATAGTGAAGTGGTTAATTACTTGAGATTTTGGAACAGAGACAGACCTGGATTGCTACAGGCTATGTTACTCAACCTCTCTGGGCCCCAGATAAGGCCCCTTCCTTATCTATTAAATGGGAATAATAATAGTACCTATGACAGAGGCTAACTGAGAAGATAAACTAAATAAGCAGTTTACATTCACTGGCACACTGCCCTGTACATACACGTTACTTAATAAATGTAAGCTTCTATTATTAGAAAGCAGTTATATGATTATTCATTATTACAAGGAAGCAGATATAAGTCAACTCATATCTGAAATATATGGTGTGCTATAAAGTCAGATAACACCTTTGACTACAAGATTTAAACCATCCAACTGGGGCTACAAAAATGGTCCTACTTTTTTTGTAGTGTTAGGGAGGGGATGCACCGTCCTGCGCATGCTAGATAAGCACTGCCCCACTGAGCTGCATCTCCTGCTCCAGTGGTGGGGAGCCTACGGGTTATGGGCCACACCCAGCTGTTTGCTATCACTGAAGGCCCTAAGAGGTTTGCTATTACTATCCTAGCCCCCCACCTGTTATGTATGCTATTTATGAGCATATCTGTAGCTTCATTCAGCCTCACCTTTACACAGTATTTACTCCTTACATGGAAGACAACAAAACATGCATACTCACACGTACACCCACAATCAGACACCCACGCTTCTAGAGCCCCCGCCAGGAAGGTGACTACTACCGGCAGTAAGAATCTTAGGACCTTCCTGTCACTTGGACCTCTCTGTTCCTTTTAATTTGATAAGAGCTTTGCTGGGGAATGTGAAAAAAAAAAGCTTTCTATAAAAGCAGGGGTATAAAGCTGGATATGATGGTGCATACCTGTAGTTTCATCTACTCAGGAGGCTGAGTCAGGAGGATCTCAAGTTATAGGCCAGCCTGGGCAACTTAGTGAGACCCTCTTTTAAGATAAAAAGGACTGGAGGTACAGCTTATTGGTTGACAATTTGCCTAGCATGCTGAGGCCCTGAGTTCAAATCCCCCACAAAGGAAGCAGTGATATAAAATCTTTGTTTCTTAGATTTTTACACTAGACTAAGCTAGACAATGTATTCTTTATCCTGCATTTTCCTGAAGAATGTTGTCCCTGAGACTTCTTGGGCAAAACAGCTATGGCAATTGAATAAGAGACATGCAACATATTTCTAGTAACAGTGAAAACCTGAAATTTTGTGTCACCAACAGACTCCAAACTACAGCAGTTAGATTAGTTTACCTATATTCTGCTGCACTTAGCCCAGGAAAAAACCTTCTAACCCAACCAGTTGGGTCAGCAATTGCATCCAAAAGTCTAAGCAACTAAACTACCTTTCAGTACAACTAAGAATAGGATGCTTTCATATTTTGCCCCAGGGCCAAGGGTTATCAAGTCATCAACTGAACTGCACGGTAACCTTTCATACATAAACGAGTCCTTTACAGCAGTGTTCACTTTAAACAGAGCAATGAAAGAATGGATCCTCTTTCAGAAACAGTTTCTTGGACATTAATATAACAAATATCTCCAGGAAGAATATAGGTCAATGTTGCTGTCTAACAGAAATACAATGTGAGTTATGAATGTCATTTTATACTTTCAAACAACCACATTAAAAAAGTAAAAGCTGGGAATGGTGGGAAACACTTGTTGGCCCAGCTACTCTGGCTGACATGGGAGGATGGCTTGAACCTGGAAGTTTGAGGCCAGCTGGGGCTATACAGTGTGATACTGGCTTAAAAAACGAGTCAGGGAGGGAATAAATATGATTTTTAACCCAATATATCCAAAATAATTTCTCACTGTTCCATACAATAGCCACTTACAGGCTAGCCACCTTTTATTTAATATTTATTTTTTGTCTCTTTGAGACAGGGTCTCACTATGAGATTCAGGCTGGCCTTCAGCTCACTTTGCAGCCCAGGCTGGTCTCAAACTGGCAAAGATCCTCCTGTCTCAGCCTCCTGCGTACTGGGATTACAGGCATGTGCTACCACACCTGGTGATAACTTTTGAAGTTCTACACATTGAAAGGCCCTGTGTCTGTGATAACTTCCTAGGCATGGGCCAGGGGCTCGGCCGCACGTTTCAGGAAACCTTTTTTTTTGAATCGGGAATCAAACTCAGGACCTTGCGCTTGCCAGGCAGGCGCTGTGCCACTGAACTATATCCTCACCCCACTAGCCACCTTTTAACTGCCCAGTAACCCACAGGGCTTGTGCATGCTGTGCTGCACAGTGTAAAGAAAGACAATCCACAAATATTAATCTCTGGCAGATCTGAAGAGCCCTGCCGACCTCTACTGCTGCTTCAGCCTCTCGCTCTTTTTGTGCAACCCTCTCAATGTCCTCACCCTTCACCGGAAGCACGAGGCCATAGAGAGTTTTGAAGAAAAGCGAGGTGGGGAAGATGTGTTTTTAACAAATTAAACTAGAAACTCAAGATCATTTATCAGTAGAAACAATATTAACAGCTCTACAGTGAAGTGCCCTTTAAGGGTTAAAATGGCCTTCCTGGGGAGGAAGGTCTGGTAAGACAATCACCATGTCCAATCTTGTATCCAGGATATAATGTGTTCCAATCTTCCAACAAATACATATAGGATCTGCCTGGCTCTCTCATTTACACTGTCAAAAGGAGTTTATGTTTACGCAGGCCATGTGTACAGAGTTTCTCATTTAAGGTTTTAAACCAGTAGGTTCCTTTCTTCAGACTCCCCTCCCCTTACAGAGAATCCCTCAATCTTGTCCTTCCCTAGAAAGCACATTTCTCCCCAAGATGTAAAGCAGCTGCCTGGCTTGGACACTGTGAAACTGAGAAACCTGTGTTCTAAGCAGTTCGAATTATCTTCCAAAAGCAAAGACAAACTGAAAAGGACAATATCTGCCCTCTCCAAGGTGCACCACACCCCCGGGGCTCCCCCTCCCAATTCTAAAGCCAAGGCCAAACCCTTTCAAGCACCCAGCGCTACTGTAAAACCCGGCAACTTCAACTTTGTCCTCTGGGTTGCCCCAGACTTTCACTTCCCTCTCCTAGCAGCCCACTTCAAGGAATGTTATATAACAATAACCAAACAAGCACACAGACCAAAGCCTTGCCCTTTTCTCTTCAAATCCATCTAGGAGCTCTTCATTTCAGAAGAAATGTACAAACTCTAGTCTGTAGTTTTGGAAGAGTGTTTGCTGTCTAGTCTGCACCAGTTATAATCTTGATCCGATAAACTGAATTCTCGTAAGGGTCTTACAAATTCTCCATCCCTCACCTCCAATCCTTTTGTTAAGAGTCCACTACTCTTAACAGCTCTGACATCTTCACTCACATTTTCCAAGGACTCTCCTAAAGATCCCCATGAGTAGGGCCACACCTTTACTATTCTGGCCACCCCCAGGTATCACGTGGTGTCACTTTAGGTTTCTATAATAAAGCCTGGCAATGCAGGAGGTGCTCAAAAATATGGTAAATAAATATCTATGTTGCTGTAATAGCACTCCAACATCAGACTATCCTTGGGAAACACCATGCTGATCATGTCCCTACAATGCAGATAATAGTAGGACTAATAACCTGCAGTGGGGAGGGCACAATTGCAGGAAGATGCAAAAGGGATTTTCTGGATTGAGGGAAATGTTCTCTATCTTGGTCTTGGGTGGTGGCTGCATGAATATATAATTATAAACATGTATCAAGCCATTGGGATTCATGTAGTTTATTGTATATAAAATGTACTTTTTTTTAGTGGTGTTTTTGAGACAGGATCTCCCTGTGTAGTTCAGGCTGGCCTTGTAGCCCAGGCTGTCCTCATATAATATATATTTTGATAATTAAGAGGATGAAAGGAGGGGTTATATACATTTATCATACAGCAATACAATTATACCATATTACAAACCTGAACCTATATGCAAATGCTAGCTGTAATAAACATTAAATATACCAGACTGTTAATAGTGATTGCTATCTGGAAGAGCATCATAGAAATACTGGGAGGGAGGAGGAGCCGAGGAGCTTTCACACATATTGCTCGAAATCTTTCATTCCATTACTGAGTACATACTATACACTAGGCATTCCCTTGGTACTAGAAGTATAAATATACAGATGATCAAATATATGTCCTTAGAAAGCTCACACTAGGGAGGCCAACATTAACACGGTAGTGCTTTCCTCCCATGTGTGAGGACCTGGTTTTGATCCCTAGGACCGCAATACTACCATATATATGGACAGACAGACAGACAGACGTATGCACACACAGAGTTAGAGTTAGGGTATGAGGAAAGTGTTCAGGGATGACAGAGGGAGTTTTTACACTGTGAAGAGTAGGAATAGGGAAGAAGAGGAGGAGCCAGATCGTTTTTGAGAATGTGGAATGAAGAACTGAGTAATGTCAGGCCAGCTAGCATGTCCCAGGGGAAGGGGACAATGTATGCAATGGCACAGAAGCAAGAGGCACAACAGGCATAATGAACTTTAAGACCGCTAAATTGTTTCCTGCCATTGGAGCCGAGGTCTATGTGAAGAAAGGAGTAGAAAGATGTTGGAAAGGTAGCAGAGTCAAAGCATGAAAGGCCTTGGAGGTGCCTGGACTCTATTCTGAAGTGTCATGAGGAGCTACTGAAGGATTTTTCATAGAAGAATGACTTCTTTTATTAAAAGAATATCCACGTGTTGGCAATGAAGAGGAAGAATCAGTGTCAGCATGACTGGCTTCCAGATGAGTGGCCATGGCAACAATGGGCCAGGTGAGAACGATGGTCAAAACTCTGAGCAAATGAGAGTGAATGGACACAAGGGCTTTTGAGAGTACAGAATGGAGATGCCTCTGCAACTGTGTTCCTATTCCCTAGTTGTCTTTCAGCTGGTCCCTAGTCTAAAGATTATATTGACTTCCTTGCCCAGAGATCTAGACTTCTCTAATTAACCCTCCTCTTTTTTAAAAATTTTTTTTATATTGTGCTTTTCTTTTTTATTTCAAAGAGAATCTAGAAAACAATAAATGTGATACACAATTTCCAAACAAGATGATAGGAAATTAACAATGGTAATTATATTCCATATTGTTATATTCAAAGTAGTTGCTCAGGTTACCACATATAGGCATGTAAAATTGATCAACAATATGAGAACTGTTCCTTTCAATGAACTAACAGAAATTAGTAGTAGAATTATCTTAGTATCTTTTTTTTTTTTTTGGTTTTTCTCCGGTACCGGGAACCGAACTCACGACCTTGCGCTTGCCAGGCAGGCGCTTTTGCCGCTGAGCTAAATCCCCAGCCCCTATCTTAGTATCTTGTGTGTGTATATGTATATATATATAAAATTTTTCCCCTTCTTTTCTAATAATTATTAGTAGTATAATTATCTTAGCTATCTCAAGCACATATGTCTATATATATTTCATTTCCCTTCCTTCTTTTCTCTTTTCCCCCATCCCAGTTATTCTTTCCTTTTGAACAGTTTCTTTCCCTTTCACAATATCTATCGTACCTTTTGGATCTTATTTACTCTTTCAGTTTCTTACACTAGGGAGGGAATCTGATGTTTACACGTGAGTCTGATTTATTTCACTTATGAGTATGGTCTCTAGTTGCATCCATTTACCTACAAAAGCCTCAAGTTTAGCTTTCTTTACAGCTGAGTAATACTCCATTGTGTAAAAATATCTTATCTTTTTTTTAGTACCGAGAATCAAACTCAGGACTTTGTGCTTAACAAGCCGGTACCGTACCACTGAGCTATATCACTGGCCCTAAAAAAAAAATATCTTTTTTTTTTTTTTTGATCTTTTTGAGACAGGGTCATGCTATGCAGTTCAGACTGGCCTTGACCTCACTTTGTAGCCCAGGCTGGTCTCGAACTTGCAGTAATCCTCCTGCCTCAGCCTCCCAAGTGCTAGGATTACAGGCACGTGCCACCATGCCCAGCTTACCATATCTTTTCTGTCCTCCTTTTTTCTTATTTCAAAATAACTACTGCCATATGTCTCAAATGGTCAGTGTGAAAGGTGAAAAAGCAAAACCATGGGAAAAACAATTCATCATAAATGTTAGTGTGCTGCCTTTGAACATTTTGAGTTTGAAAAGCATCTTGCATTGTCTAAGATTATTCTCACAGTCCATGTTGCTATTATTTCATCAAAAGCACTTGCACAGCTTTCTACCCACAGTGAAGGGCTCCCCTAAAAGTTGCTCCTTTTCCAAATAAGGCCTGTAAAATATATTGATGGGCTTATGATAAAGTTATGCTTCAGTTAAAATTCTAGTAAATGTCTGCAGCACGTATCATTTTAAAATCTTAAGTCTACTCCCTCAATCTTTAAGTCAAAATCCTGCCCTTTTTCTCATACAGACAGCATTGACAAAGACACAGAGCCACCAATAGCAAAGTTAGCTACATAATGTGAAAAAGCACCACTCAAGGGAAAAGTTCATTTTTTTCAAATATTGTATGTTTTCCAATTACTAGCTTAGGCTATTACTTGGAAACATAATCTCTTCCTACCGAATTTATGAAAACTTCTGATCATTATTATACCTGTGTTTCGACTATTGTTAGAAAAGTGACTCTGTTTTATGTTAAAAATAATTTCCTTGAATAAAAAAGAAATAATTTTAAGAAAGCAGCTTCAAACATCAAACCATTTTGCATAGTTATACTCGTGTATATCTCAGTGTAATGGTTTACTTCCTTCTGACAAGCCTGCCCCTTCCAGTCACTGAATAAAAGGAAATTATGATTCATAACAAAATGAAACAAAAACATACGACAGAAGAACCTCAGCCAAGACTATTCGGGACTGTTATGCCAAAAGAAATCCCACAAACATTTTTAAGGATGATTTACAGGATACCCTGTAAATTTTTAAATACTAAACAGGATTTCATCCTAGCTGTGTACATTAAAGATATGCTCTATAAATGTAGTGTTAATTCACATAACACTGTGTATAAAACTTATGTATAAAGCAACACTTAAAACAGATATAGTATACAATATTTGCATTTCATATGCTTTTTATATGGTCCCCAAATCGAGCTTAATTCCATCCTTGCAGAGCTGACTGCAAGTAATAGGCATCATTAATTTTAAAAGAGCACAGAGCTATGTGCTAAGAAGTATGCAGTGAACAGTGACTCAGTCTTCGGTAAAATACTGTATTTACATACTTCACAGTATACATTAGCAAAAATTCCAGTCACAGTAACTTTTCACAAGATTTATTGTCAGAGCTTGTAAGTGGATATACTGGGAATAGTTGCATGCCTGTTAAGGGAAAAACTCCCAACCAAACACACAATTCATACTTCGTATACTACCTATAGAAATTAATCTTCTAGTAAAAGATAAAATTCATTTTGTAGTACGTAAAGCTGAATATATCCAAGACCCGAGAGTTAAACAGTTACAGTGGTTCTTCAATTTTAGAGAAACTGAAAGATACACTCACAGTATTCTGCAAGTAAATAAGCTACCAGTAAAATTCTGTCCAACATAATATCACTTTGTTGAAAGATCCTCAGGCCTGTAATGAAGAGTGAAGCTTCAAGGAGGAACTAAGATGCCTGCTGACAATCAAGGAAGATTTATTTGATAATCAGTGTGACAGAAAACAGACACTTATGACTCCTAGCTTACAGCGATTAGCAAGTAAAAAACTGTTCAAATTTTAAGAAAATCACCAGATGCTCTAAAATTTGTGACCTTCCAACCGGACTACATCCTAAGAGCAAAGAAATAAATAGTTACCATGTGCTGAGCGGCAAGTTGGGGACGATAAGAAGGAATGACCGAAAGGAGACTCAGAAAAGGAAAATATTAACAAAATATGGGCTATCATTAGTAATTCTGGTATACAGAGAGAATGACAACAACATATTAAATCATTAGCCTTGTTGCTGGAACATGTAGTTATTACCCAAGAGAACCTAAAAAACCTTGGGAAGCATAAGACTAAGATGAAAATACTCAATGATTAATAATTAAAAATTATATGGAATATCTTCCCACATCTGACCTACATGGGGGGAAAAAAAAAATCACACTCGAAAGAAATTTTTCTTTTTTTTAGAAAAAACTACTATATAAGGTGGCAGGACAAAGAAAACAGATGTCATTTCTACTAAAAATAAAATTCAACTTTTTTCTTCTGGTCCACTAAAAAAAATATAGATAAGATACACAGCTACTAAAAATTTTAAATGGGCCAGGGATATAGCTCCGCAGTACAAGCTTCTGCTTGGCAAGTGCAAGGTTCCTGGTTCAATTCCGGTACCAAAACAAAATAAATAAATAAATAAAAATGAGTAAACAAAAATTTTAAATATGAAAACTATGTAGCAACCCAGAATAGTTCTTGGAGTATCCTAAGTGGGAAAAGTACAATACAAACTGCAGTGTGATTGCAGTTCTAAGTGAAAAGATGTAATGATGGTTAAGGCGGGAGTAATAAAACATTTTTCCCAAAGGAAAGGACTATAAATATTGCAAAGCATATTTTATAGATTAAGAACTATTTTTATACTAGCAGTCCTGGCACTTGAAAAATGCTAAATAGGTTGTTCCTCTAAAGAAAACAAAAAGTAGGCACACTGCTTTATAGTTTGTCCTTTTTACTACTTCAAATTGAGGAACGTGCTTTCAAATGAACACACTACAAATGTTCCGTTCTTATCTGTATTAGTAGTCAAAGGGTGTAGAGAATTAGACCCCGGATGTGCAAGCATCTACTTTCCCAGAAAAGTGACCACACTTTTAAAAAGGCTTATGGCATTTTGAAAGATGTCTACTTGCTCAATTTTTCTGAATACGTTAAAAACAAAGTAAAAGCCAACAATGAAACTGTAACAGTGTTAAGAGGAACCTATTAATCTGTTAACAGAATCATGGAGTTCCCAAATGAAAGTCTCCCTTTGGTTCATGTCTGAAAGAACTCTCTTTGGCCAACTACTCAGATCGGGTCCTCCCTCCCAAGCTGAAGATGGACCTCAAGGCTAGGCAAGTGCTCTACTGCTCAACTAGATCCCCAGCCCAACCTTTCAGTTTGGTAGGCTCCATTCATTAAAACCTCACACTATCACAATGGATCACAATACATCCAGACTGCACCTCGAGATAACTCAGCAGGGACAAAATAGTGAAAGACGTCAAGGATTATGGCAATAATTCTTTCAATTTCAGAATGAAAGCACGAACCTTATACAGGTTGATTTAACAATTTGAGATGTATTTTATCAGACCGCTGCAGGCAAAGCAGTTCCTTATCTCTTCACCAAGGGAACATAAGTACCCCACAAGGGCCAAGTCCTCCCTAATTTTCTGCTGTGGGTCCCAACCCCGAGAATCAAATCATTGGATTTGACTGGCTAAGTATTCACAGTGCGGTCCCCTTCTATTCTTGCTTGTCCCTAGACAATTCCTCCGCGGCTAGCACAAACCTAATTTCTGAGGCCAATAAATAGGTAGGTCTCTGAAAAGCTCTGTCTCTTAAGGTTTCTGCTCGGGCATCTCTCCCCCATGTCGTCGCTTTGCAATCTCCAGCGAAACACCAAGGGTCGCTAAGGTAACTGTGAGCAGGTCTGAACCTGACCAAGGGGGGCGGGGGCAGCAAGGAAATGTGCATCTCCCGGCCTGAGGTGAGAAGCTGCCTCGAGCGGGCACACTTCCCACTGGGCGGGAATGGGTTCGAGGCCACGGAGTGCAAAAGCGGCAGCGTGGCCTGTGAAGGCCAGCGGCCGGCACTGCCACGCTCTCAGCAGGAAGGGGAGGGGAGCGGGAGGAAGAGGGGGCGAAGGAGAAGCGGCCGAGAGTCAGAGCAGGGGGAGGAAGACGGGACGGGGCGGCAGGAAAGAGGAACCGGAGGAGCCGGCGCTCGCGGAAAGCCCGCGCGCCCAAGCCCTGCACCTCCGGCGGAGTCGCACGCTCCGCCCGCCCGCGGGGCCG